>NW_020455687.1:196613-223656 GCF_003342845.1 Nothoprocta perdicaria
TCCTTTTCCTTTTTCCTTTTCCCCTTTTCCTTTTTCCTTCCCTTTCCTTTATCCCCATTTCCTTTTTCTCTTTTCCTTTTTCTTTTTCCTTTCCTTTATGACTTTTCACCTTCCTTCCTCTTTCCCCCTTCCTTCCCCCTTCCTCTTTCCCCCTTTCCCCTCTCCTCTCCTCTCTCCCTTCCTTTCCTCTCTACTTTCTCTTCCTCTCTCCTTTCCTCTCCTTTCTCCTCTCCCTTCCCTGGCGCCGAGCCCGGCTGGCTCCGAGGCGGGAGGCGCGAGCGGCGGCGCCCACGGCTCCGGCCGCCGCGCTCCACGCTCCGCCTCGCTCCCTCCGTACGTACCCGCGGCTCCTTCCAGGGGCTGCCCGGTTTAAACCTTCGTTAAATCGGGCCATTTTACATTCCACAGGGGACTCAGAGCTTCTTCAAGCTGAGCAGGAGAGAAGGGCCGTGAGCCGCGGCACCCGCTGCCCGCTCCGACAGCCCAGGAAGAGCTTTCCAAAGGTCGTTAGTGCACGAACATTTGATTAAGGAAAGAAAATTAATGAAATCTCCTGCAGGGCCAGAGCAGAGAGGCTGCAAGCAGATCGTCAAGCTCGTTAGGACACATTCGCGTTCAGGAAAAGCCGTTTATTTTGCAGTTTGGTTAGACGCGCTTGGGCGCAGTGCCAACCCAAGGCGAGAGTCGCACAGAAAGCGGGCATGCAACCCAAGCAGCCCCCAGCTCCCCGGAGCGGGGCTTGCAGGAACGTTAACCCGCCGCGTCCACATGCTGGGAGCCTCGCGGCGCCCGCGCCACGCCGGGCAAGCAGAGCGGGGTTGCAGGCTTGCATCGCGCCCGGGCCGATGCACGGAGCATGCACTGCGGGGAGCACGAGCGCCGCCTCCGCTACGGGGCTTCTGGGGCTGCGGGACGCAAGCGCTTGCTTTGCAAAGCGAGGCTTTGGCAGCTGGAGTTAACGCAGAAGAGCGGCTTTAGAACAATCAGCAGTGGTTCTTACCTTCTGGAGTTGGAGGGCAACCCAAAAAAAGGAGAGAAACACCCCTTTAAGAACTTGAGCACAACAGTTGGCTACTCATCAACACGAACCCTCCTCCCCAGCCACCAGGAGTCAATTTGAACCAGTCTGGGCAGTCACACTGAAACTAAGCTTTAGTAGAAGCATGAACAAGGCAACCCAGGAGGTGTTTGGGGAGGTCCAGAAGCAGCTACCAACCCCAGGCAACCCTCATGGCTGTTTTTTATCCTTCTCCTGTTGAGGGAACTCCTCTCACAAGTGGGGGAAGCCTCTGGAAGGGCCACAGCAGCACAGAAATTCCCTTTCCTTACTGTTCCACAGAATCCCAGAATGGTGGAGGTTGGAAGGGACCTCTAGAGATCATCTAGCCCAACCCTCTGCTCCAGCAGGGACACCCAGAGCACGGGGCACCCGGGTGCATCCAGGTGGGTTTTGAAGACCTCCAGAGCAGGAGCCTCCACAACCGCCCTGGGCAGCCTGGGCCASGGCTCTGCCCTCACAAATACTTGTGAAAAAGCATCCCGACACCCTGATGAGCCCATGTGGTCAGAGGGGCTCCTTACCATGGAGGGTAACAGAGGACGTGAACATTGGGGAAGGTCCCCACGGCCTGCAGGGCTTTCTAAGGGGCCCGGGTTTGTCATTTGGTTTGTTTGGAGGTTTTTGCCCTTGGCGTTTCCACCACAGAACCACCCAGCTTGGGGACGGAAGATCAGCTTGAAGCTCAGACCTAGCTGTCTTTGGAGACCTTAGCTCTGGTGCTTCCATAGAACAACACGGACCTGTTAGAGCCCCAGAGTATCCATCACTGCAGCATCCKCCTACTGCTCCCTTTGCAAGGGCTAATGCCCTCCCTTTCACGGGATCAAAAGGGACATTCCCTTTATCCTGACGACACAGCAAAACCTGCTGTTCCCACAGGCTCAGGCGAGGGAAATGGACCATTTCGTTCGTTAGGGACTTCCTACCTTCCCAGGAATTACAGACAGCAACAAGCGACACCCTAGACAAGGTTTCTCCTACATGCAATAAAAGCATTCAACATTCCCTGCTAATGGGAGCGACTTCATCTCTCTGTATTCGCTATCTTTGAATGATTATTTTCCAAATGAGTGTTTTCCCCCTGTATTAGTCACATCCCCCTTAACCCTTGCCAGGCTTTGGCTCAGACACTCACTCGTAGAGAAACCTGCTTCAGCTCTGGGTTGAATTCAAGCTAGCAGCCCCAACTCTGCAAGGGCCTGATCAAACTGGAACCCCAAAACATTCCAGGTTAAGCGCTTTGGTTGCATTTGCCAAGCAGACTGCTGCCCTGGAAGTTCTCTTTAATCCCCAGCTTGTTGAAATGTGTCAAGTACATGAAGCGTTTGCCAGTCCACGGTTCCTTCCAAGGTGGTTCGTAGCACGCAGCTATTATGTGTAAGGTGCAAATTCCCCCTGAACGGGGGAAAAACAAAGCTCTCCTGTTGTGGTAGAGCATGACCTACTGCAAAGGTTGTCTCCACACGGAGAGCAGTGCTTTTAGCAGTATCACTTTCCACAAGCAAGCCCAGGATCAAGGCGCTGAGGCTCTGCAGTGAGTCACAACAGGGTGGCACGAGGCACTGGAGCCGAAAGAACAGSTCTCCGTGCATTCGGGTGAGCAGCCTCTTCACCTAAAGAACACGGGGCTGGAAACAGTGCATTACAGACAACCTGGGGCTGGAAGCCACCCCTGCAGCTCACCTAGCCCAAGAGATTAAGCTCCTGCCCAAGGCTCGTGGGAAGAACCTGTCCTTACCCAAAGCAGCATTTGCCACCGTGCGCCCGGAGCCCATCACCCCCAGCTGAGAGCTGCTGACCTAGGAGTGGTAGCTCAACTTCAAGGGGTGGCTTTGACTGCAGCAAGCTCCAGGAGCCCTTCTAGGATGGGTAACTGCAGAGGGGCAAAGCCATGGAGAGCTCCAAACGCTTCGGCGCAGCCCACACAGCTTCCTGGCACACGTTGGGTTACCTGCCCTCAACGTCACCTACCACCAGGCAGACACGATTCCTACTGGAAATCTGATTTTAAAGAGCTGTGGAAAGCCTTGCCTAATTATTAGTTTCCTCAAATAAACAAATAAAGCTGCTGGGTGAGGCCCTCACCATTGAGCACAACGCATCTGGCCAACACGGCTCTCTGGCTCTTCAGCACAGTGCAGGTGAAGGGCTGTGGGACCTATCACGGCAGCTCAAAGTGGTGCTACCCAAGCTGCAGGAGATGCCAGCTTCATAATCTGCAAACTAAGCAACCTTGTGGTCCTGCCTTCATGAGGATACAGCTACAGCAGAGGAGCCTCAATGCAAAGCACATCTTGAATAATCTACAATGTTCTTCTGCTCTAAGGTCATGACAAGAACCAGAAGGAGCTGGTGAAAAGGAGCTTGATTTCAAAGCTAAGCCTCTCAAGCCACCAGGGAGCATCAAGGATTCAGCCTATGCTTAACATCCTTTGACTTGTGAAAACATTGAAGAGCTTTAGAGTCTAAAGAGGAATCGTGTGAGCAGAATATTGGCAAGTTAAATTGCATCRGGGAACTCATGACAGCGTAAAGCCCTGGATCTTTGGGCAGCGAATGCTCGCACAGGGTTCAGTGCCAGGCCCCTTCCAGGCAGGCAGAGGCAGCAGCTCCAGCAGGGAAGGCCTCAGCTCCACTTGTAATCCCGGGAAGCGGCTAGGAGAGGCCACCGTGCCGTATGCCAGACACTGGATACACACCTCGCCCACTGCCATCTCCTAAAGAAACATCTCTGAAGACTGGGAAAAGCTTCTATCAATTTAGCTCTCTCCACCTGGACAAGAAATTTGGCCTACGAGAGCCTTTCACACTCTAATAGACCCACTGGGGCTCTCAAGAACAGCTTTTGGAAGAGGGAACCCTAACAATTTTGCCAGAGGCAGCAGCTTTTTCCAAAGAGCTTCCGCTCCGCAGCTCTAAAAGCCAGGTCTACATTAAGACATTCTCCATCCTCACACCCAGCAGCAGCTCCTTTCCAAGGAGATGACAGAACTCCACATCAAAAGGGGGTCTTTGGGAAGTCATTGCCCCATAGCTCCCTGTCTGTGTGGGGAGCAAGAAGTCATGCTGGGGTGAGCGTTTACGCTGGGGCACGCCACGAGGACAAGTGCAGGGTCCTGCCCCTGGGCAGGAATAACCCCAGGCACCAGCACAGATGAGGGGTCACCCTGCCGGAGAGCAGCTCCATGGACCTGGGAGTCCTGAGGACACCAAGTCCTCAAGTCCTCCTCCCAACCAGCTGGCCAGCACGTGCCACGAGTCAGGAGAAGAGGAAGGAGCCAGCTGGCCACGCAGCCAAACAGCAGCGATGACCACTGGACACCAGGCGGGTTCCTCTGGCTCTGCCCCATTCCCCGAAGCCTGGAGGAAAGTGAGTTGTGGCTCCTAAAATTCCTTCCCATCTGGAAAACAAATACAGAAAGGAGTAGATATATTTTTTAAACGAGGCAATGCTGAGCATGGAAAGCCCTGCAATAAAAACAGACAGATTCACTAAACTGCTTTAGAGGCCTTCATGGCCTCTATCTACCACACCTGCAATTTCACCGTCTTGTGCCAGGTAGGTACGGAGAATTGCTGTTACTTGCCAAGGTTTCCTACTATCACCTCAGCTTACGTGGGCTCAAAATCTGGTAGCTCCACACGCTCATCTTGCAACTTTGAGCTTTTCCCCAAAATCAGTTTCAGCTAATAAATGTTTCTTTGCATTAAATCCACCCGTCACTAGCTATGAGCTACAAGAAGCCCAATTCAGCCACCAAACACGTTACCGGGGCTAACGGGAACCAAACTGCTCAAGAACCCATAACCTTAAGTCCTAACCTAAATAAAGCTGTATTACATCTATTTTATGTTGAAAGGGAAAGACCACTGCACAGCACCCAAACACTATGTCAGCTAGAGGGACAGTTGGACTAGAGAGACCAAGTCTAGCAAGCTGACTGCTGCCACAAGGATCTTTTGGGGGATTTCGAGTACTTCACAACATGAAGGAGCTCTTCTTAGCTCCTCTCCTTAGAGGGAGATGACTCCCTCTGCTCAGCCTAGATCCTCAGCTCAGGGACAGAAAAGCTCCAGGTTGAGAAAGACCTTGTGGGACCAGGTCATTTCTCCTCCGGGTTTAGCCCTTCCTTCCAAACTCCGGCCTGACTACCCAGGCTGCACATTTCACATCATATCAGAGCCCTTGCCCAAGCCTTGAGAACAGCACTCCACGTTACTACAAGAAAGCAAACAAAAAAAMCCCACAAACATTGCATTAAACCCGGTAAAGAGCAGGGAGAACGTGGCCATCCTAAACCAGACATGGTCAGGTATTCCATTACTCAATAGGTGAACTTGTATTCAACTCCCCTTGCCCCCTTTTTCCCCTGCATTCAACTCCCCTTGCCCCTTTTTTCTAACAGCAATTTCTTTGCTATTAGAAAGCAGAAATAGAAATACCTTCTGCTGCGCAGCAGTTACCTGATACGAGTAAATGAATGTGTCCATCCCAAAGCAACTCATGTGGACAAGGGCCCARGGGCTAAGCTCTGCTAACAGCCATCCAAAACATGCCCTGAGCTCTCTGCTCCTCTACAGCAGCTCAGGATCACCTGGGCTCTGCACCGGGCAGAGCAGGGCGCCCCAACACCCACTACAGCCCTTGGAGCAACGTGAGGATCGTGGAGGTCTTTGAAGTAGAAATACACACTATGCCAGATTATACTAAAGCACCAACAYGAGGAAAAAATACATACAAAAATAAAAGACAAGCCTTTTTAAGGGAGTTTTGTTTGTTAAGATTTCAGTAGGACACTTTCGGGTTATTTCCATTAAGCTGTCTGCTATATCCTCCCTCTCCCCCTTTTTGTAAAACATGAAATAGGAGGGGATTAAGTTAACCTCAATAACTGGAGCCTCCACTACCTGAGCAGGTCCAGCTGCAGAGCAGGGAGAAGCAGCAGGTGTCTGGAAATGAAGAATATCCTTGTTTATTACCCTGCTCAGGGAAAACACCACTGCCTGGAGAGGTTTTCTGTTTGCTTGGTTTTTCTCCCTCCCTCTCCTGTGAGTATTCACCTTTTCTGTCCCAAAGAGGCATGTGAGATGGGGTTTGATAATAAACCAAGTCACAACCAAGCTATTATCCTGCCACGGATACTCGACTCACCTGATTTCTTTGAGTCCTTCTTTCTGGATAACTTGAAGAATTTCTTTATGGCTCATCGGTGTATTAGGATATTTCTCCAGGACCTGGCAAGTGGAAAAGCAGATTGAGAACAAGTTACTCGCCTGCATTTCCTCCTCAGCCTTCCACAGCACGCAGGGCTACACGGAGGCGCTCGCCCAGCTCCAAGGACACAAGCGAGGACAAACTCGGGCTTTCAYGAATCATCAGCACCTCTTCCAGCTGAAAGCAGCAGCGAGACGACCGGCTACGGGACTTGTCTTTAATCCCGCTCCTGTATTTTGTTCTAGATGGGAAGGAAGGTTGTACTGTGATGSGGGCTCGTCCAGGACAACAGCAACACTTGGGAATTCTCCAGGAATGGCCAAGGTRCCTCAGACAACACTCCCCAAACCCCAATCCTGGCTGTTTGCAAACATCCGAGGTACCAAAACCAGACACACACAGTCTGTCGAGGCTACGGATGGCTGCCCTGGAGCCCATCATCATTTACAGACTATTTTAATTAGTATTTATGCCCTAACAGGCCTAGTTCATGTCCATGGCTGCAGAAGTTTACCAGAAACAGCTGGGAGAAGATTCAGCATTTTAAAAACCACCATGACAATTTGACACAACCAGCATCGCCAGTGAGCCTTCTTCCCAAGGAAACCAGACAGAAACACAACACCAAAAAACCCTTCAATTCTGGCATTTCTTTGGTTGTTTGAACTCTCCTAGGGCTGCCCTCATTCTAGACCAAACGCTGGTATAAATTAACAGCTGGAAGTTTTCCAGCTGTTTAAGCCCACCATAAGGCGACGCGAGGCCTCGCTGGGTCAGCTAGTGTCAAAAATTGCCAGATAAAGCCGAAAAGACCAATAATCTGTACTATACATTATTCCTGCGGGCAGCAGGAAGCTCATGCCCTCCACATGAACACATCAGGCACGAGATATAATTCGGATATTTTAAGCAGCATTTGTTGGGAGGGAGCAAAGTGACATTTCCTTCCCAATCATCTACTTTTAATCTACGCCCCGCATATCAACCTTAAATCCCAAGGGYTAAAGCCAGGTCAGAAAGCAAATTAAATATGCATTTATACCAAAACGTGCATCTGCAAAGGCAGAAGAGGCGGCAGCAAAGGAAATGAGCAGTTCCAATCTATCCCTTTTCCAACAGCTATGCAGAACACGTAATTCCCTTAGACCAGGGCATCCTTTATCCCCAAGGAACGTGCCGTGATGCTGCTCCGCATAGGCTTGGTTCTCAATGGGAAGCCTTTGGACGAAGACCTTGCAGAGCTGCAGTGTCTGCTTAGCCTCGGTTTCATGTTATCCTTCCTATTCTCAGCCCTAAACTACATTAAATACGTGCAAGGTCAAGCCTACCGTTCACAGGAACTTTCACAGCTATTTCCAGCCCGCTGCGTGACTCAGGTTAAGCCTGGCTGACCGCAAGGAACCCTGCTTATTTTATAGCACTTCAAGCAAGAGTTTAGAAGGGGTTTAAGCGGGATTAGCTGGTGCTCCAGCCTCCCTTCCATGCATTTCGATAGCAGYTATAAATAATTAAGGGCGCCCACGGCGACAGGATGTGACATCCAGGTGCTTAAAGCGAGTCGCTTTAGAGCACTTGGGTTTCTTGATCTGTAGCAGCAGCCGATTCCGGCTCATTTAGTGCTTCCCAACACCGCTGCCGCGAAGCACTGGAGCAAGGAAAGGTCTTTTAAAGCAAGGGTAAAGGACATAAGAGGCTGTAGAGCCTCCATCCTTGCAGGTTYTCATGATAAAACCTGCTGTGAGCTCAACGTGGCCCTGCTTTGAGGAGGAGGATGACTAGAGACATGCCAACCCCTGTGAGCAGCTGCGTCCTCATGCTCCTGCTGCTTCCAGCCCTTGGAGCAGGAGCACGATGGGCTCCGAAGGCTCCATGGGCACCATGGGCTGCCAGCGCGCTCCAAGCGGGCACCTGCAGGCCGCTTTGCCAAGGGAAAGACGCACGAGGGTCTTTGTGGCAATACCCAGAGCACCAGGACCTCCCCGGGCAGCTTCCACCGTGTCTGCGCATTTGGGCAGGGTGGAAACGGTCATCAACGCGGCCCCTTCCCAACCGCACACGAGAAGTATTTGAATTCCAAGTTAACCATTAACGAGGCTTCGGAATARCACAACTCCAAGGGAGCACCCTGGGAAACACGCACGTAGCCAACAAGGCAGAGAACTTGATCTGGGGCAGATCCCCAGCCCCATCGCCATGCATGGGACTACCCCAATGGAGACCACCGCGATGGATGAGATTTTGCTCCTCTTCTTTGGATCCTCCCCCTGGTGAGGCCACATGTGGGTGCTCTGCCCAGGGCCCCTCTGCACAGACAAGGAGCTGCTGGAGCAGGTCCAGGAAAGGGCGACTGAGGGAAGAGCCTGGAGCACCAATCCGATGAGGAACTCCTGGGCCTGGCCAACCTGCAGAAGAAGATCTGGGRCATCCTACCAATATGGATAAACGTTTGAAGGGAGGAAATGAGCAGAGGCTGACTCCTCTCRGCGACGCTTAGCAGAAGGACAGGGAGGCAAAAGGCACAAATCGACAACAGCCACGGGCTACTGCTAAGGTTAAATGGTATAAGTTGAAACCCAGGCAGTTCCATCTGCAGGTAAGGAGGAACTTCTTCACTGTGAGGGTGACAGAGCCCTGGACAGGCTGCCCAGGGAGGCTGTGGAGTCTCCTTCTCTGGAGGTCTCCAAAACCCGCCTGGATGCCACCCTGTGCCACATGCTGTAGGTGTGCCTGCTTGAGCAGGAAGGTTGGACTAGATGATCTCTAGAGGTCCCTTCCAACCTCCAACATTCTGTTAYCTGACTTAAAAGGGATGCACACTCATGAAAGGCGCCCATCCAACACCCACAGCCTGGTTTAGGGCTTCCCTTGCACCTGGGGCAGCACAAGGAGGTGAAATCACCCCGTGCCCCCCTCTATGGGACTGCAGTTGACTTGATGACACTCATGTCCTTCAAGTGATGGAAACTGCCTTCAGAAAGCAGGCGGGGAAGCAGTGACCCACGCAAATAACCAGGCAGGAAACAAGGAAGGGACCTGGGTCCGTTTCACTGAATCCTCATAGCTACTGGAAAGCTAGACAGGAAGGAGAGAAGGATGCAAGGAGGAGGAAAATATCACGGGGGAAAAGATGCTGAAAAGTCTCCTGTTACGTTG
Source organism: Nothoprocta perdicaria (assembly GCF_003342845.1). Taxonomy (NCBI): domain Eukaryota; kingdom Metazoa; phylum Chordata; class Aves; order Tinamiformes; family Tinamidae; genus Nothoprocta; species Nothoprocta perdicaria. Next base: position 206,042 of record NW_020455687.1, read on the forward strand.
CCCACAGCATCCCAAAATGCTGGGAAAAACAGCACGTGAAACTGCAAGCCTAGAACTAGAAATAAAGCAAGATATGATAGGGGGAAGAGACGCAAAGAGCAAGCTCCAGTGGTGGCCGCCTCACCGGATTTTACGTGCAAGGCACGAGTGGAAATAACGCCCTTTCGATCCACTACTCCCATGCCATAAAACAGGCTGTGAAAACGTGAACTCAAGGCAAACATCTAGCAAAGCCCAGCAATTACTGCCAAAGCATGAGCAGGAGCACAGCTCTTCAGGGGCCTCGGATCGCCAAACACATTTTATCTCCCGAACACCAGGCAATTAGGCACGGTTTAAATAGAACAAAGTCACCGCAGCGCCCGGGCTTTGGGAAAGGCGCCCGATACTTGAACTCGGTCTAGCCGACCTCATCCTGCAAAGCAGCRTCCGTGGTGGAGCAGCCAGGGCCTCTTCCAGGAGCAGAGCAGCTAACGAGCAGGTTCTGGCGGCCAAACCGCAGGGCTCCCAGCTCGCGTGGTCGGATCCCATACGGACAACTCGGGAATCCTCTCCAGGAAGCTCAGTGAGCAGAACTCGCCGCCAGCTAAACCAGGGCCACGTGGCTGAGGCTCCCATTTCTCCAACTTGGCTGTCCAGATGCTCCAAGTTGATCCATCRTTAACAGAGGCAATTAAAGGGTTCCTCTGTTTTACACTACATACCACACTGCGGCCTCAGCCTGTCCTAGCTTCTGCAAAGCTTCCTCATGATCCTGGTTTTTTGAAAGGACGTTTCTTAATCTCACACCGAGCAATAGAGGCAGCCTTCTTACAGAATGTGTAATGTGAAAAATTCCACCCAGGCCACACCGACCATGCAGCCTTCTTACAGAATGTGTAATGTGAAAAATTCCACCCAGGCCACTACAATTACAGGGTGAAATTTAAGAAGGGGAGCCAGAAAAGACAGAATCCCCTTCAAGCACCACTCTGTGAAACCAAGGAAACAAAACCCCGAATAAAGCCCATGAAAAACCTCTGCTCCCCAAACCCATCCTACTCGGTACCACCAGTTYACAAGCCCTGGCCAGAGAGGAAGATCACATCATCATCATCATCACTGCCTCCCCATAGCAGAACAACCCAAAGCACATTTTCCCCAGGCTATTTGCCAGCTTGCAAAGGCATCCAAGCCGGTGGAGCACCTCTCCAACACGTGGTTCCTTACCCAAGAGGAGAAAAGTGCCGGGTTCCTTGGACCTAGCAGACAGCGAACACAAGCAATGGAACAAGAGGAATCCTATTGCTGCATAAAATCCTTGGACGCCTTCAGAAAAGAGACAAGCCTGGAACGGGCAGTATGACCGAGACATGGAAACACCTCAGCTCCATCTCAGTGAAGATGTTCTAAGGCAAGAAATACTACAAAAACAAGGGGAATTGGGGCAGCAGAAGCTCTTTGCAGACTCTCACCTCTTGCTCGGGTTTTGCTGAACTCAAGCCCACGGTCCGAACTCTACTGCAAGGCTCGGGTGAYTGCAGCTGGTTCAGACCACGGCTGCTGCGCCTGGTGGTGCTGCCCACCATGCAGAAGCCTGGTGCATCAGGAGTCCCACCGCCTGCAACGCTGCGTTTCCCTGCACGGCAAGAGCTTTCCCATGGGCGTCCTCCAAACGCACCAGAGCGGGGTTCTGCCTTGGGGTTTCGCCTCTTTGAAGATACACAGCCTGCATTTTCCAGCACTGCAACCCTCAGAGCCCAAATGACCGGCCTACTGGAGCTTGCACCTTATTTCCAGGAAGCTTTTCAGATCAAATTGGCAAAAAAAAACCCGCTACTCCAGTGCAGCAACTGTCCATTCTCATAGGAACCCTTTCCTCCTGGGGCAGCTCTTCCCACCTGCACTAGCTGCAGGACAACCTGCCCATCCAAACGGGGGGTGACCCATGCTGAATGAAGGGGTGCCCGTGCCCCCAGGGGAGATCTGGKGACTGGACATGAGCACAGCCCAGCGCAACACAGAGAAAGGCGCCCGAGGCCTCTCCACGTGTCCCTGCCCCAGGCCCGGCGCTCACGTTRTTCCCACCGGAGCAGCGAGGAGACACAGAGGGACAATGCTCCGTATCCACACCAAGGTGATCTTTCAACTCCAACTCCTCCCAAATCTTTCCAGGGAGCAGGTACCTGTAACRAAGAGCTAACCTCTTATTCCATCTTTTTATACGTTATGCTTTTCTCACAGCTAGCTGGGCCAGTTTYCCACTTCCAGGTTTTACTGCCTTCTCTTCAAAAACTAGAGGGAGAGAATCAAAAGAAAAGCAGCAATAACAAGTGAAACAGCTCGGAGAGCCCCAACTCTCACACCTCTGTGTTTAGTCTACGGCTACAGAAAAGATAAGGGTGTTACTTGGAGAAGCAGGTAGAAGTTGAAGGCTCAACCTCAGCTTTGTCTTGGCTCCATATACATAATCTAATCCAGGTTCTTTCTAAAAAGATGCAGATTAGGTTTATACGCCCTTCTGTTCATTTTCTTACATCTTTTCACCTCCCAGAGCATGGGAATTAAGCCAGAATTCCAAAGCTCTTCCCAGGTCACCTGCATCCAGCCCTAACTGCTCAGGAAATTAATGAAAAATAARAATGTGGGGAGATTCCTGCTTTGGGAATTTGGGCCATCACGTAGTGCTGGGGTTCTGCTCACTGCGTTTCCAACATGCACCCAGCGGTGCAGAGAGCACCGAGCGCGCAGGAATCGGGCACTCCATGCCCAAGGAATGCAGAAATCCATCCCTGGTCCTATATCCCTGAACGCGACTGCCAGGAACGGCTCAAACATCCATCCCCTCCATGACCATCATCCCTCCAAAACAGGGATCTGCTTCCAAGCAGTGTTAAGTGTCCTCCGGCTTGGGAAGAGCCAGAGAACTTTGCACGTGAACAATGTCTCCAGTTCCCATTAGGATCTGATGCTTTACTGAGGAAATAGCGACATTAATACTGATATTATTCATTCTTTTGGAACTTGAGGTCCATTGAAGCAGCACATCTATTTTTTTTCCCCGCAGTGAACTAATCAAGAGAGTAAAAATCTCCACGAGCTGAAAGAGAGTATCAAGTCACAAATGGGKTTTTTTTTTGAAAGCTTTGGTAAAAATGCACATCTGGATTCTTGGTGCTGGTTATTCATCCATGTAAGGGAGGGAGGAAAATYTCCCCTTCCGACGCTTTGAGTGAAGTCATTTCTTGTAACTCTGGACCTTTTCCTGGTGCTTCTTGGAAGCGGAATGAAAACTGTGTGAAAGCCAGGGAATCCAGAGCAGCTTGGGGAGGTATTAGCTGGCAGCGCCGTGGCTCCCGGCGGAAAGCTGCCCGTCACATTACATCTCAATCCCATCTCCAACACGCATTCCTCGCCTTTTTTTCCTAGCAGGAGAATCCCAGCTCCAGGATTCGGAAGCAGCACGTTCTTTATATGCTGCTTCAGCAAGGAACAACCTTTGGCRGTGCAAGCGCTATGCCCAGCAAAGCGGCTCAGCTGTAAAGCCAACCCAAGCTGGATGCAAAATTCCTTTTGGGAATGCCAAAGCCAAGCGCCCTTCCCGCAGCCAGGGCCGCGAGCGACAGCCGGGCAGGGAGCACTTGACCTACATCACAGTATCTCTGCTAGTCATCCAATTAGCTGCTCTTCAAGGCTTTAATGAGAAACGAGGTCAAGAAGGAATGGGCAACGGCGGGTCRTGAGGAAGCAAGCGCATGGAGGGCAGGGATGGATCCCACCGCGCAGCACGGCGAGGGCTGCGGCGTGTCGGYCGCGGCAGAGGATCCGCAGCGGATCCCAGCAGAGGAGCCCGGCTCCAAAATCCTCTGTGTTTGAAGGTGCAGCCACACTGGAGTGCCAACTGGAGTACTGCTTCAAATGGCTCGTTTTTGTTTTCCGGGGAAAAAACGTTGTYCAAGAGGGAGACAACGTTTGCTTTACTGCCACGACCACCCTGATGCCAGCAACACTTCTGAAATTCCCACACAGCTCCTTACTAAGCTTGGTTTTAAGTAGAGAACACTTTGAAAGAAGCTTGCAAATTCTAACAAACTATATGTAATAACGAGAATCATCTCAAACATCATTTCACAGTTTCACTTGGAGCTATAAATTAAGCTTGACAGACCTCGAGATGTTGCTCTTGTTGTCACAGATGTTGCCACAGATGTTGTCGAGTGTTTACCACTTATTAACCCAGCCGTGCTCCTGTACGAGTAGCCTAGAGATCTCTACCTGTTCATGAAGATCCATCTCCATCTGTAGATACAGGTCTGTAGATACCTCTCCATCTCTACACAAGACAATTTTCACACTATCTTAGCCACCAGCTTCCTGAACATCCATAAAACAAAGATAAGGAGCCGGTGCTGAAAGCCAGGGCTCACTGGAGCAATCAGATCTCCACACTGATCTCACCATGGCAAATACAGGTACCCGAGTTGAGCCAGGGAGCTCTCCTGCAGGATGCGATTTTTCCACATTCCTTCCCCTAGAGCAAAGGGGAAACCTCAGTGCTCATTCTTTCCTTTCAGCGCTGGAAAACATTCAGGGGCAGAGAGCTCAGGAGGAGACATGAAGTCAGAGATGGTCAGGAGGCTTCAACAGGCTGAAGCATCAAAATAGAGCGGCATTTTAGCCATGTTAAAGATGAAATAAGCTTCAATTTTGGTATTTCCAGAACCAAACTGTTCTTTAGTAAGTATATGTGAAAGCGGGAYGACACCTATTCCTGCAAATGCCTTTAAAGGGATGCCAAACTCATCAGGAGGGATGGCTACGGGGGCTCCTTCCGCAGCACGCTCAGCCTGGCACTGCTGAGGAGTTTTCAGGAGGAAAGAAACGCTGAGGATGGGTGCAAATTCAATACAGGTAACGCAAGAGGCATGACACTTACTGCAGCGTCCTCCAACACACCGACCATGCATGGAGAGCTTCACTGGAGCGGGCTTGGGAGGAATCCCACCCCCAGGCTCCAGAGGCACCAGGAATTCCAGCCTCCCGGAGCTCCTGAGCAGCCAGAAAACACAGAAAATGAGCCAGAAAACAGAGCAGAGGAGGTTGTGGATCCCAAGGGTCGACAGTGTGGGACAGAGCACACAGRTGGCTCGAAAGGAGCCTGTGAGGGCAGCGTTCACCTCTGCGTCTCGTAAGGGACTGGAGAGAGTTCAGGTCTCCCCACGTGGAAAGCGGGGAGAAAAAACCCCAAACCTGACCTTTTCCTAGCAGRATGCTGGCCGCAGGGCTCGTCAGAGAAAAGAGAAGGGAAATAAAGAAGTGACCTGCTGCAGCTAAATTTGTACGCGGAATCCTGTAAAACAGGAAGGAAAGACTGCAGCTCGGGTGCGTAACGGCACYAACAAAGGCTTCGGGACAAGGGGAGCCACCACAAACAGCAAAAACCCATCTTGTCCTCTTGAACGCCAAGATTTCTTCTGAAAATTCAGCTCCTGCCAAGCAAAAGCATCAAGGAAGCGACTACTTGTGGACTCCTTAGCTGCAACTTGTCAATGGTCCTGTCACTTTGTCTTCAAAAACACCCTATAAAAACCTGGCTCTTCCAGTTGAAGTTTAACCCATAACAAAAGCACCCTGCAACCACCAGGGAGCCGGCAAATAAACCCCAATGTTGCTGCTACTGAACTGCCCGGCAGCTTCTATATATGCCCTAATATAAATGCCAAACATTAAATTCTTGGGTATTTACAGGAACCAAAGGTCAGGTAGCCTGGCTGACCCAATAGCTGCATATATATTTTGTGAGGCTGCAGGTATATCCGTGCGCTTAGCTGGGCGGATAAGAGATTCCCCCTAAAGGGAGGAGGATCGGGAAGCTGATCATGGAAGTTTAGGATCACTCCATCCACTGAAGAGCTAAATGTCTAAATAGACCAGATCAGACCCCATTCCAGTACCAAAAACATCCACATCCTGGGCTTTTACTTGCCATCACCAAATCCTAAATCGTTTATATATCGGAGATATAACTATTAAAATACAGACCTTTAGTACACATCTGAAACCTCAAATATCACCAGCAAACAGGATTAAAGTCTCATCTATATTGACCACCTTGAGCATATTTGGTGTCACCCATGAACCTGCTGACTGCATATRCTATAATTATTAATTGCTCGGTGACATAAGTCATTAACAGAGGTGCAAAACAGTATCAGTCTCGCTCTCGAAGGCTGGAGGACACAGCTGATTCCAGCCATTGGTGCCCGGCTTTTCCACCAGCCTCGTGGCTTGCTCCCACAGTGCAGGACGAGCAGCCTCTATTCTCCATTCCCTCCTTCCTGAAGATGGGCAGAAAATCCTCCTTCTTTCAGATGTGATCAGGATTCCTTGGCTTTTGCACTGAAATACCATAAAATACATATATTTTTAACTTGATCTTATTGCTACMCGTATCAAGAGACAAGCCAGCGCGTTGAGTCCTCTGAATTTTCTTCTCCACTCAGTTCTAGCCACCTCGATCACATTTCTCCACAGCAAATACGGAGTTTCACAGTATCAGGAGAAGATAACAGCAGSAGCCCAACTAACCCCCGACTGCATCAGCCTAGCCACATAATTACACACAGGAGAGATGGAGGGGTCAAGCACGAGCTAATTTTCACTRGCCCACAGGATCCATCACCAGGCAGCATGGGCAGGAGATGCACGTGCAGAATTGGCTCTAAAAGCCCCTGTGTAGCCTTCAGCATTGGCAAATTTGGGCTTTATCACCTACTCGTTAAGTCAATGTTATTTTATCTTCCATTACGGTGAATATCCCCAAGCTTCCCACTTATTCTGCTTGAGGTTCACTGCCGCAGGAGCAAGTTTTTCTGTAAAAAAGTCCGATTTCCCTGGGCTGAAGGCAGGAGGGCACCTTTGCGCCGAGAGCGCAGCTAAGGCGCATGTCATCCGGAGGAGCTGGGCTCCCCACCCCAGCCCGCAGGAAGCCTCACGAATGACATCCTCGGGAAAATATGCTGCTCCTCCAAGCACAGGGGGAGAGAGGCAGGAAAAAGGGATGAAAAAGAAGCAGGCTTGCACCATCCGAGGCATTTCTGGAGACACGCACCGCCAGCTCAATGATCTTTCCTCCAAACAAGTTCCACGCTATTTGGACAACCCTGCTCAACTTTCACGTTGCATGGAGATACTTAGAGCTCCAACAAACCAGGAGCCCAGGGATGGAAGATCCCAGACAGAGGAGCAACATGAATGGGATGAGGAGACACTTTCCCGACCCTCCATCTCCTCTTCCTTGCCCACTTCCATACAAGACAGGCAAAACCACGCTGCAAAGTGCTTCATGCCCGTCCCCCTCCAACTCACAGGGAGTTAGAAGCCTCTAGGTCACTAAAGTCACAAGCAGGAGCACACAAGCGACCTGAAATTATTGTTATTTTTATTAACAACATGGGTTTAGATCACTTTGGCTGCAAGAGTGACAGGTCCTGTAGCCTCGTGGCTTCCCTACCACAACTGAATGGGTCATTCTTCCACCTCGACCACTGCAACTTCTACTGCCACCGTTTTGCCTTCACCTCCATTTGTCCGTTTTGTGGATCCCCGAGAGGTGTTTATGGAAACTTGCAGCTCCCTAAGAATTTCAGCAGGCAGAACTCGTAGCAGGGGGTGTTAGCCACACTGCAGCAAAACAGCTTGCATGTGCAGAGCAATTGCTGACTGTGCAGGAAGGTCCTTAAAAAAAAAGAAACAAGGGAAAAGAAAAAGACAGGAATACAACTAAGTGACATAGTTCATGACAGATAAAGGTGACAAAGCAGTGAAGAAAACTGCAAGTCTCCCTTAGCCTGTGATGGGGTGAACAGGCCTTTGTTCTGTCCCATGTAATCCCTAGCCTGTGTCCATAGGAATATTGTCCTGGTATTTTCGTAGSCAGCAGGGCCATAAATGAGGCACGTGGCAGAATGATGCAACGCAGATGGCCTGGTCACCACGATGGGACTTCCAGCTCCCTGCAGGAACCTTTGAGAGACGTAGCTGGATTAACCCACACCTTCTAGCACCCTGTATCTGGATGCGCCTCTCACACCACTCCTGTACCTGGATGGAGAYTGAAGATGGGAGTAACCGCGGTCAGCCAGAGGGGATCCCAAAAGAGCAGAAACACTTCGCCAGTCCCGCGGAGATCTGATGACTCCACTTCAAGCATTGCTCCCTTTTTGCACCAGCCGAACCAGGATTCCTTCTGCCTGGAGGAGGCTGCAAGCACAAGTCAGCACGGTGGCCTATCCATGGGGAAGCTGTTGCTGGACACGTGCAACAAGCAGCAGCGAAGCCCCGTGCCGGTGGGATTCCCAGAATGCTGCCACTCACATTTTACAGGAGCCTCGGAACTTATGTATATTTTGGTGGCAGACTTTGAACCTTTTTCAATTTGGGGTGCAAGGGTGAGCTCACATCACTGTAGACAAGTGGGCAACTTCCTACAGTCCAGATGCTTCCACCCTCTCTTCTAACCTTCTCTTCTTCCTCCTTCTCCTTCCTCTACCTTCTTCCACCTTCTCTTTTAACAGAAGGCAGGCAGGAGGAATGGCATTCCTCCATCCTTAACTATTATTTTCCTGAGAATTTTGCAAGTAGAGCTTAAGATCGCCCTTCTACTAAGGCACAAATACACCACTTGCTTCTCCAGGGAATACTCTTTCTACCTGGTTTTGCCTTTACCTTTCCGCTCCATCCTTGTTTGGCTTGACAGCTAAACTCCAAGCAGGTCTCACGCTGCAGTATCTGTTCCAGGGATGGTTCCCTTTTCCTTTTATCTGAGTGGATGGAAGTGTCCCACGTGGATCTCTACGGCGAGAGAGGAAGGAGCTCCACATCATCACAAGAGCTGCCACAGGCTGCAGTGCAGCAGCACTCACACCTGATGGGACTGGGCCTGCACGGAACACCCTGCAACACCCTTCACACCTCCTGGCTTACCCGAGAATCCTTCCCTTCCTCAGCCACCAAAACCATCAGTTGGATTCAACAGGAAAAAAGGCAGCTCAAAGGGAAAACAACGCGGTGGCTGCTCCTCAATCTCACAAACAGGCAGTATGAGGACGGGGCATTTTGTGGCATCCTGGCCRAAGAGCGCTTGCGAGGAGGCAGTTYTCTGCAATGACGCTGGCTCCACGTTCAGACAGCTGCTGGGCTGCAYGTTTTGTCAAGTCACAGGATCCCAGGATGGCTGAGGTTGRAAGGGACCCCCAGGGATCATCCAGTCTCAGCCCCTGCTCCAGCAGGGACACCCAGAGCASGGGGCACCCGGGCGCATCCCGGCGCGCTGGCAGATCTGCAGAGCAGGAGCCTCCGCAGCCTCCCTGGGCAGCCSGGTCCAGGCTTCCCAGTCACACTGGGGGACTTCCCAGGAAAACAAACAGCACCTTCCCTCATCCCAGGCGCTGCCGACGGGGCTCCCTGCACACAGGGCGCTCAAGGCTGCTGCTTGGCAGCCCGTGTCCMGCCCCGGGACTTCTCATCCCGACGTGCACCGGCCACGACAGCGCTGGGACGGCCCGCGGGGTGCAGCGCTCCAGTGCTCCACACAGGGGCACGGGACATTTCGCTGCTCCCGGGACCCCGTCCTGCTTCAGGAGGTCCTGCTCAGCATCAGCAAGAGACCTGGCAGCAACTTGAGCCCCTCAGTGACCAGAAGGAAAGTACAGGACTCGTCTGCTTCACAAGCCTGGCCGCCGCACCCCGGAGCACAGGCCACGAGCACCCACAGAACCAGCTCGCACAGGACAACGTCACCCTCTGCACCCCTTGCTACTACATCCTCCGCACCTCCTCCAGCAGCTCAGCCCCACCGGGCTCCTTCTGCAGCCTGGAGGCCCCAGCGCCCTTTCTGGGAGCACAACTACCCCAAACCTGAGCAGCCCTTTGCAGCAGCTTCTCTCCTTACCTTCCTGAAGCTTTAAGCACACMCAGCCACTGGCCCAAGGAGAGCCCCAAGCTCAGAGCCATCTGCAGCTGCACAGTTGCTGAATAAGCCAGGAAATGAGAGAGAAAAAAAAAAAGTTGTTTATCAACAGTAACTTCCTCCCAGAAGGCGCTACCCTCGCCAGGCACCCTTGCCTTGTGTCACACCATAACCCTGCTCCAACTGATAGTCCTAGACAAGGAAGAACAAGAAYAGATTGAGTCCTTCGGAATACTATCAGTACACCTCCCACCCACTGGGGGGTTCTGCTTTTTTTTCTTTAAAAAATAAATAAATAAAGCAATACTTCTGATCATTAACACTCAGTTTGAGGCTGACCCTGCAGTTTCACATCAGCTGAAGCCAAGGTGACGCTACCTTGGCCGTCCTGCTCCCCACCACCACCTCCGGCCCTGGTGAAGGCCACATTCCGGATGGCCAGTTATAACTAAACTTAAGGAGTTTGGGGTTAAGTCCTTACGCCAAAGCAGAGCCACGGTAACAAGAGTTTTCTGCACGAATTTCTGGATGTGACTGACACAGCAAAGAGGCAAAAACACCCGTCTGGATGCCCTGAAGCTGCCGCTCAGCAACGTCCCAATGCAGCAGGATGGGAGAGCTCCCTTTGGGACTCACCAGCAGCAAAACGGGCGGCTCCCAAACCCCCTCACCCTCCAGCTGCCACCACCACATGGGACGATTTTGACTTCACAGCACACAGGGCTAAACTAGCAAGGATGAGCTCCACAAAAACATGCAGAATGCAACAGAATGCTCCCATAAACTGGAAGATTTTCCAAGTCCGAGGTAAGTTTTACGTTGCTTTTCCTGAGGAGGACAGACTGCCTGAGAGCTGCCACGTTTCTCAGCRTGCTGCTACAACAGAGGCTACAAACTTCAAACCCTGGCAGCAAAAAACCCATACCAGTATGCAAGCTAGGACAAGACCCAAAAGACATTWTTTCCCCCCAAAAAAAAACCAGGAGGGAACTTTCTGAGGAGAGAAAGCAGAACTGCAGTTTGACGGGAACATTTTAACACTCCCCTCAAGATGCAGAGCGCAGCATTTGCCCAAAGAGAAGTTTGGGCAAGGGTTTCGCCACCCTTTTGGCCACCCTTGCCGTGAAGCCGGGCACACCACCTAGGACAGCACACATATAACCTCCGCTTCTGATGCTTTTCAGGGCAGCTTTCTAAATACGCTCTTTAGCGCTGAAACAGATTTAAAACCAGATCAGTGGATGGAAATGGACAGCAAGACACRCAGGACATCCCAGACAGTCTCCTTTGGAGACAAGTTTTCAGAAGGACACAAAAACACCGAAATGGAACCCAAAACACCCACTCGTGGGACACGTCCTAGACGCTCAGGACAGCTAAGCTCACRCTGCGCCTGGGCTGAAGGGCGGCTGCGTTGCACCCTGCGAATACGGGGTCCAACAAACTGCTGTTCACAAGGGCCGGGCGCACGTCCCACCGCAGGCGATTTGCTTTCCAGGCAGCCTTTCCAAGCCTTCCTTTACCAGACGCCTCCTCCCGAACGCTCAGGACGTCACCAAGACTCCTCTCCGGGTGGGAGATGGGCCCCCAAACATGGATATTTTACAAGCATGGGGGGCAGTTTCACCCATCACCTCTATGCTCCCCTACTCGGCCTCCTCCTGGGTCCCTCCTGCCGCTGGAACATGGATATTTTACAAGCACGGGGGGCAGTTTGGCCCGTCACCGTTCTGCTCCCTGCTCAGCCTCCTCCTGGGCCCCTCCTGCCGCTCGAACATGGATATTTTACAAGCACTGGGGACAGTTTCACCCATCACCTCTCTGCTCCCTGCTCGGCCTCCTCCTGGGCCCCTCCTGCTGCTGGAACACGGATATTTTACAAGCACAGGGGACAGTTTCACCCATCACCTCTCTGCTCCCTGCTCGGCCTCCTCCTGGGCCCCTCCTGCCGCTGGAACATGGATATTTTACAAGCACGGGAGAAAGTTTTGCCCGTCACCTCTCTGCTCCCCAGCTCGGCCTCCTCCTGGGCTCCTCCGGCCGCTCCAGCCCCTCTGCAGGTCTCGGTTCTCCGGCACGGCCGCTCCGGGCGGCAGCTCCCTGCAATCCCGCCCGGACAGCGGCCGGAAAGAGGCGATTTCCCCACGCGAACCCTGGAACGTGGCCGCGTTCGGGGCCACGCGGGACCCGGGGGGAGCCTCCCGCTTTCCCGGGAAGGGGAACCCCCCCCCCACGAGGGGCCCGGGAGACCCCGCGGCGGCTCCGCCATCTTCCCCCCCGCGGCGCGGCCTGCGCGTACCGTGCGGGCGGCCTCTGCCCAGGTCCTGCCCTTCTTCCTGCGGCCCTTCTCCCTCATGTCGGAGGCGGCGCGGCGGGGTGCGGGCGGGGTCGCGGCGGGCCGGGAGGTGCCGGCGGACGGACGGAAGGGACGGGCGGGCGGCCCCGGCTCCGAGCGCGGCCCTAGCCCCGAGCGCGGCCCGCGCCCGCCGCCGCCGCTGCCATGTTGGGAGCCTCCCGGGAAGGGCCGCGGTCATGTGACCGCCCGCGTGACCCCGCCTCCTCCTCCGGGGGAGGCGGGGCCCGCCCGGCCGCGCCTGCGCGCTGCGCGCCGCGCCGGGTGCCAAAGGGCGCTGCCCGCCCCGCCCCCCTGCGCGTCCTCCCCCCGCCCGTCGCCGCGCGCGCAGGCGCAGTGGGGGCGGGGACAGTGACGCCCGGGGGAGGGGGGGGAGTGTGGCGGCGCCGTTAACGGTCACCGAGGCCGCCAGCCGCCATTGACCCCCCAGCTCTGACCACCAAAGGGCAACGACCCCCCAACTCTGATCCCCAATGGGCAGCAACTGCCACCATTGACCCCCCAGCTCTGCTGTCCCACAGACACCATAGACCTCCCAGCTCTGATCCCCAACGAGCAACAACTGCCACCATTTACCCCCCAGCTCCGCTGTCCCACAGACACCAGCGACCCCCCAGCTTTGATCACCAAGGGGCAACAACCACCACCATTGACTCCCCAGCTCCGCTGTCCCACAGGCACCAACAACATCCCCAGCTCTGATCACCAAGGGGCAACAACCACCACCATTGACTCCCCAGCTCCACTGTCCCACAGGCACCAACACCCCCCCCAGCTCTGATCACCAATGGGCAACAACAGCCACCCATGAGGAGCATCCAGGACTCCCCAGTGTCCCTCATGGGCCCCATCTCCCACCCCGTGTGGCCTCTATCCACGTGTTGCCACAGGGATGTCCCCAGGGATGCTGCTCGGCCTGCTCYGTGTGCCCTTCGGTGCCTCTGTCCCCAGCCCACCGTGTCCTCCACAGGGACGGTTCCCTGCCCTCCTTTCCAGCCATTGCTGCTCCCAAGCCAGCCAGACTCCGAAGTTCATCTCTGTCCTCTTTTCTGCTAAGGACAACACTCTGGTTCACAGCGAGCAGGGTCTGTTGGGCCTGGAGGAGAGGAGGGTGAGAGGGGAGCTGGTGAGCGTGTCCAAAGAGCCGAGGGGAGGATGGAGGGAGGAAGGTGCAAGCTCTGGTGGGTGGTGGCCAGGGGCAGGCCAAGGGGCAGTGGGTGCAGGTTGCAGCGCAGGCAGCTCCATGTGGCCGTGAGGAAGAACTTGTTTGGTGGGAGGGTGCCCGAGCCCTGGCCCAGGCTGCCCAGGGAGGCTGCGGAGGCTCCTGCTCTGCAGATCTGCCAGCGCGCCGGGATGCGCCCGGGTGCCCCGTGCTCTGGGTGTCCCTGCTGGAGCAGGGGCTGCGCTGGGGGATCTCCAAAACACATCGTTCACCTAAGGGAGCAGCAGCAGCTGGCAACCACATAGAATGCAGGAAAAGACAGAATAGGAATGCAAACATTTCCCCAAAGGTTTTACACAAAATGACACACAAAACGTCCCCAGCGTTTCTCATCTACAGCAAGGTTTGTGTTAGACTCCGCTCAAATGCAGCCCTCGGGACAAAAGTCAGCGTCTTGGACTAGAGTCCCGCATCCAGGTCCGTGCTGAAGGAACTCGGTGTGCGACACCCGGCCCTCTCCACGGCCTCGTTTTCCCTTTGCCGCGGGTGTCGATGGCTCTCGTCATGTCAGAGATGAGGTTCATCCTGCCTCAGTTACCGCCTAGCATTCAAATCCGTTCCTGTAACACCAGCCTCCACCGTCCCCTTTTTTAATTTTCAAACCAGCCTATTTCTGTGCCTTAAATCTTTCTCCTTGCTTCCTTAACTGCAGCCTCGGTTTTTAGCTACAACAGCATCAGTACTAAGCAAATGCCTCTTGTTTGAGATTTGCTATTGGAAAGACAGCCCAGAGCTCCTGTTCCTTACAGCGCTGCGTTTTCATACCCCAAATAATCATTTCCCAGTTTTCAGTGAACTCAAAACTAGGCCCTGCTAAGCCGAGACCTCGTGAGCTCCTCTCACATTTCTAGCTCATGCATTTGCACAATTTTGCTGTGTCTCAATCAGAGGCCGAGACTGAGGCAATCTGCGTTCTGGAGCTCGTGCAGGCAGGATGAGGCAGGAAGGCTGCTTCCCGGGGCTCCCTTGCTGCTCCCACACCACTAAGCCCAACCGCTGCCGCTGGCGCCCGCCACGCTGCCCGGCTTGCTCTTTCCAAAGCCTAAAATGAAGGATAAGCTCCCTTTACCAGGCACCCCAAAAGGGGCCCAGCAGCGCACACAAAAGCTGCTGGTTGTTGTATTTCCTCAGCCTCGCGTGCAAGTAGCTTCAGGAGCAGCCTTTGGGGCTGGACTAGGTGGTCTCTAGAGGTCCCTTCCAACCTTAACCACTCTGTGATTCTGTCATTCCGTGAAATGTGGCTCCAGGAAGACGCCAGGAAGGGTGTTAGGTGAAGCCGGCTGCACCTTTCCCTGGAGCCTGGGCAGAGGAATCGGCTCCCCGCCTGCTTGCAGCAGTCGAGACGTCCCCCCAGCTTGTCCCATGCAGCAGAAACTGCAGAAGAGGAATCGGGGTAAAAAGAGTCACGTCGCTTCCACGTGAAAGCCAAGCGCGGCAGGGCTCGGCACTGCCTATCACATATTATTATTATTATTGTTGTTATTATTATAATAATAATTATTATTATTATTAGATAATATTCGGTCCCCCAAGGTGACGTAGAAGCTGCCTTTGCGGCCACGTGCCGCGATCATCCGAAGGGCTGACTCGCCCTGAACCTGCCCTGTGCCCAGCCGAGTACCAAATCCCGCCGGATTAGGGCCTTGCCGCCCTCCAGGTGGATAGTGCTAAAGCAGCAGGTTATCCGCAGGAATAACCCGCAGCCCGCGGGAAAGGAAACAGGAGCTAGGCCTGAGGCTTCTCGATGTGCTCATCCTGAAGCACATCAGGATGCTTGTGCTGATGTGCAAGCATCCTTTTGACCTAAAAAAGGATTAAAAGGATTTAAGGTTAAAAGCAACCTTTTAACCTGAAAAGGTTAAAAATAAACGTTTTCAGGTTTATTTTTACACTTTCAAAACTCATATTTTTTGTTTTTGTCTAAAAAATCCAAGCCCGGGTTCCTACCCACTGCGATTCTCCACGATCCCGGCTTTTAGGCCCAGATTACACCCGCACATTGCAAGGCTCGCAGTCAAGCTGCGTCACGCAGAGCTGCCCGCTCCGCCGCGCGCCGGAGCCCGCGTGGGATTTAATTCAAGCAATTTCATCCCAGGCTGCCCCCGTGGCACCGGGCTGCCAATTGCAGCCTCCTGTGGGTGCCAACGCTGTGGCTGCCCGGCTGCTCTCCGAGCTCGTCCTGCTCGGAGCTAATTTCATCCCCCGGGGCTGCGCAGGGGGAGGCGGAGCGGAGTTTGTTATAAGTGGATCAATTCAGCGCCGAGGCCACAAAAGGAAGATTGACCTTATTATACCCGAAGCCAGCGCTGTGCAGCTCTCTCCCACTCCGTAAAGTCAGAAGCAAGGTTATTATGTTAGTTGGACTTTAAGCACAGATAATTCGTATTTATTAACCAGGAATTAATGTTAWGGCAGAATTATAAGGCTGCTTAAAGTCTGTTTTCGTAGTCAGATGCAAAGCAGGCAGCGAGCTGGTTTCAGGCCGGTGCTCGCGGCCGGGGAGCTGAACGTGCAGGTGTCTTTGGGGGGCAGCCCCTTTGGGGGGCAGCACTGTGGGGCCCCCCTTTGAAATCCCAGGATGGCTGAGGTTGGAAGGGACCCCCGGGGACCCCCAGTGCAGCCCCTGCTCCAGCAGGGACACCCAGAGCACGGGGCACCCGGGCACATCCCGGTGAATCCGCACGGGATCCTCCGCTCTCCTCCAGCCCAGCCGCCTGCRTGACAGCAGCTGCAGCGCTCGGAATTCTGCCCTGTTCCTATCCCTGCCTTCCCGCACGGCCGCTAACGGAGAGCTGGGTTCTTATCCCTGTCCCGAGCGCGGGTTTTGGGCACCATCTCCACGCTGCTCGGGAGCACGAGGGAGGTGAGCGCGGCACGGCGAGGCCCTCCCTGTGCCGCGAAGGGCGACGTTCACCGCTYGGCACAAAATCCTCCTTCCCGCAGCCGGCCGAGCTTTGTGCTGCGGGGCTGGGCRGTTCCGATACTTAACATTTTGCTTGCCAAATTTTGTACCTCACCCTGAGTTAACATCATTTTGGGAGCAAAATTCACTGCACGGATTTTAATTTTGCTGACAGTGCATTTGACTAAAGTATGGTAGGACTCACCTCACCTAACTTTAAACAATATAAATATTTTAATTATCAACTGAAATATCACTCTGCTTTTCCTCTAGCCGAAAGACCTGGGCACCCTGGTGCCGTGGCTCCCTTTAGATATCCTGATAGAGTGAATGAGATGGATTACGGCTTGGAAATGACCGTTCCTCTGCATTGACGGTAACCAGGAATTCATCTCAACTTAGCTCTTCGTTAGCTCCTTGCAGTGCTTTTGCTGTCCAGCCCAAAGAGGAAGGCTCCTGTTTTCTCCTGTGCTCCTAACTTTGTGTTTACTTCAAGGATCTGCCCTCTCACCACACAAAATTCCTTGCCACTGGAGTCCCATTTGAGGAAGGCTCTCCCCAGGGCCAGCCAAGCCCTTGGCTATCAGCTCTCTTCGCCTTGCAGTACAGATGGACTTTGTGGTGCCTCCTGCCCTGACAAGCTCAAGGGGCTGATCCACATCCCTAGGACCGATCCGTCTCCATCCTGGAGCTCCATCCAGCCTCACCGCCCCCGATACCGCGATGCAGCTGGTGGAAGGGGGTCCAAGGCYCCACAGCTGAGGTCTCCACCACTCGTGCGCCTTGGTGCTGCCTTGGGCCGGCTCTGCCTCCGCTCGCAGGGTGATGGGAAGCAGCGAGCTGCGGGAAAGGGAGCAGCAGAGCCACCGGGCAGGAAACAGCCGGGATTTTTGTGTCTTTGCAGAGCTCCAGCAGTGCAGGGAAGAGTCCACAGGGTGTCCTCAGAGCATCGGGGAAAGGAAATGCTGGGAGAGCCAAAAAAAAAAGGGAGAAGAAAGGAGAAAAAAAAGAAAAAAGGAGAAACAGGACCCGAAGGCTGTCCCAGCCCTCTGGTTGCAGCAAGCCGGGCTGCTCATGGAGCTCATGTCCTGCTTAAGGGTGCTTGTGTCCTGCTTGTGGAGCTTGTGTCCTGCTTATGGAGCTCATGTCCTGCTCACGGAGCTTGTGTCCCGCTCATGGAGCTCACATC
>NW_020455687.1:224081-229255 GCF_003342845.1 Nothoprocta perdicaria
TGGAGCTCACATCCTCCTCGTGGAGCTTGTGTCCCACTCTCCGAGCTCATGTCCCGCTGTGCTGGACACCGTCATCAAGGCGGCCACTGCCACCCCATGTGTCCCCTTGCACCCCGCAGGAGAAACGTTTGTCTCCTCTGCAGCTTTCATAGGAAGAGGCTCCCGTGCCGCACCGGGGCCGGAGTGCCGAGCACAGAGCCGGGACGTCTCCCTCCATGTCCCTGCAGGGACAGCGGCCCCGGCCTGGGGACCCCAAGCCTTGCACCGGGGCACTGCCCCAGGGCAGGGGACAGGGCGCAGAGACCCTGCCCAAGGGTGGCAGCGGGAGGGGGTTCCCGCCATTCCCGGCSTTCCGGCGGGATGCAGAGCTCGCCTCCCACCTCCTCGAGGCGGCTTCTGCTCTGGTGCCATCAGAGCCCGGGACTTGCTTGAGTTCTAGGCAGCTCCCCCTCTTCCACGGACCCCAGATGGTCACAGCAGCAAACGGGTCCTGGTGGGTCCCTGGGGTCCCTACGAGAAGGCAAATTCCTCCACTGAAACCGCGCGGAACTTAGGGGGAATTTCAGGTTTAGATTTCAAAATCCAAAATCTACTTTAGCATGGAAGAACTCCTATAAAGAACTCCTATAAAAGGTAGCAAGAACAGAAAACAAAATTGTCATAATGGGTTTACCCTGAATTTTGAAAAATTTCATTAAAAAAACCCCACAATCTGTTCTGAGGTGCCAGTAGAGGGGCCCTAAGTCCTTCAAGCACTGCTTACACAACGTGGCTCGGTGTGGTGGTGCAGACCTTGTTCCTTCTGCAGGTTCCTGCAGGAGAGCAAAGGAGGGTCGTGGGGAAATGAAGAGCTCTGCGCCCAGGGAAGGATCCTCTCTCCTGCTCAGTCTGCCCGATCTCCGCATGAAATAAACAGGGCGCTTGTTAAAACTGTCCCCAGCAGCCAAGCCACGAGCCCGGTGACTCCGCGCTGGGACTCGGGGGTGTCCCCCGCGGCTGCTGCCTTGGGGACATCGTGAACCCCAGTCCCCGAGGGTGACGGGAGGCCAAGGGCCGCTGTCACGTGCAGGGGTGGGAYGGCAGAGAGGAGCCGACGCTCACTGAGCACCCGACTCCATCCTGTCTTATTATTGCTCTTTATGAAGTGCAATAGCAACGCTTTGCCGTTGCCATAGGGAAAGTCAAAATTCCCTGGGATTTTAAGAGCAGAAACAGGGCGTTCTGTCCTGCCTGGAGCCCCTTTTCCACCCCGTGGTATCGCGTGCATTGCCCAAACTGACATTTCTGGTGTTTCGGGCGGTTAGGCTCAGCCTGACCCAGTCCTCTGGCCTTCTCGGCACCTTTCACACGGGGCTCTGAAGCCTCGGCAGTAAATAACCCGCCAGAGTGCCTGGGATTTCCTCATCTCCCGCCGYGCTTCCTCCGCACAGCCGAGGGCTCCTTGGGCGTTTCTATGTGCAGGGCACCTTGGATGGTCTTTGGTTTCCCAAGGGTGGCCCTTGGCCGCACTGCTATTTCCCCACCTGCTTCCCCAGGTGCTTTGGGAAGAATTTCACAGGATCCCAGGATGGCTGCGGTTGGAAGGGACCCCCAGGGCTCCCCCAACGCAGCCCCTGCTCCAGCAGGGACACCCAGAGCACGGGGCACCCGGGCGCATCCCGGCGCGCTGGCAGATCTGCAGAGCAGGAGCCTCCGCAGCCTCCCTGGGCAGCCTGGGCCAGGGCTCGGGCACCCTCCCACCAAACAAGTTCTTCCTCACGGCCACATGGAGCTGCCTGCGCTGCAACCTGCACCCACTGCCCCTTGGCCTGCCCCTGGCCACCACCCACCAGAGCTTGCACCTTCCTCACCTGGGTCCCTGTCCTCACACGCCGGGACAGCCGGAGGAACCACCGCACAGCGCAGGGATATTGTACCCAGAGTGGTCACCGGCACCCAGCGTCAGGCGGCGGCTTCAGGAGGGGGTCCTCAACGCCAGGCTGGGAAGGGTCTCCAAGGGAAGCCCGGGATTGGGGTGATTTAGCGGCCTCTTCTTCAATAAACCCTTCCCGCAGCCTCTTCCCTGCGCCCGCTGCTGCTCCCGCGCTCCCGTTTGCGCCGCTGCTTGGGCAGCGCTCCCAGCGAGTCCACTTCCCACTGCATCCCGCCGAGCCCCCTTCTTCCCTGGCATCCCCTTCCCCATGGATCCCCCTTCCCGGTGTCCCCCGGCTCCGCCGGGATGAGGCAGGACGCGCTCCTGGCAATGATGCTCATTCCTTTATTGGGGCCATGGCCGCTGGYGGCGTTTCCAGCGCGGAGTCGAAGCCACGTTACAGGATATCGAGGTGTCCATCCAAAGCCGGAGCGGGGGAGCCGAGTGACCTCTCTCCGTACWGTATGTATAATATATATATATATTTATAATATGTCCTGTATATTCCTATGTATAGAGTGACAAGGACGGGCCACCGTACGCTCAACTTCTGATTTCTACGTGAATCACCATTGCAACAGGCACGAAAATTTGGTCCTAGTGAAGGCCCTCCCCTTGCCATTCCACCCCAAACACCCAGTGCCTCCCCCTGGAAAAAAAACCCCAAAACTCCAAATCTGAAACGGGGGCAAAAAGAAGAACGGCGATGAAGACCTGGCCCTGGGGCTCCGGGCTCCCTCCTCCGCTCCGCACGGCAGCACAGGCTCCGTCCCGATCCCCGYGGGATTCCCACGCGCCTGAGGGAGACCTCGGGAAGCAGGAGGAAGGTTTGTGCCTGCGGAGCGTTTCTGCTCTTCCCCAGGGCTGTCCTTCGCAGCCTCGCTCCCGGGGCACGGGCTGGAAACGGAGCGGACAAGGAAGGGCTCTCTTTGGCGCCGGGGGCTCCCTAAGCTCTAGAGCAAACTGTGACGGATGCGGCCACGGCGCCGGGTCCCCAGCCCGGAGCAGCCCCAGCTGCCGCCGCGGCATCAACTTCAGGCCTGGAAGGAGCCTCTCAAAACAACCTGCCGCTCGGAACTTCCTTGGGAAGAGGAGGAGGAGGAGGCCTCCCGAGGAGGTGGGCAAGCGGGCAGCACAGGGCAAGCACCCGGAGGTGACACTGCGGGACAAAGGGAGCGGAGCGCGGCCGGCGGCGCCGGGCCGGGACCGGGGGCAGCTGTGTCCCCTGTCCCCTCGCTGCCACGCAGGGCTCCCGGGCGCGGAGGCACCGGCGTGCCGGCAAGGCGCTTGGTTCGCTCTGCGCGGCGCCACGCTGCTCCTCTACTGCTTGCCCTGGCTCAGCCATCTCYTGCTCGTGCCTCTCTTATCTCACACCCCTTATCTCCTCCTCCACAGCCCATCGGGGGCCACAGAAGCTCCCGGGGCCCTGAGGCGGAGGCTGTGAGCTGTCAGCAGCCCGAGCAGAGCCCCCTCTCCGGGCACCCCCATTTTTTCCTGCGTTTCTTCATTGCCTTTCGTTGCCGGGACGGTGGTCGACACAAGCGGCGGGTCCAGCGAGCGGAGGCTCCCTCCCCAGCCGCGTGTCTGGGAGGCCTGGTGGGAGGGATGGATGGATGGATAGATGGGTGGATGGAGATTCCCCGCTGTGCTCCAGGGAACTGCACCCAGCGAGCGGAGCCACCTGCACGTGGGCAGGGCCACCTCCGGCGGGTGGCACCATGGACCAAGTCCCGGGAGCGCCGGGACCGGCTCTGCTTGGTTTGCAGCCCCCTCCGTGGATCAGGAAGCCATGGCCAGAAGTCAGCGAGGAGTCACTGTGCGCTTGGTGCCGCACGGAGGGGCTCTGGTTGTCCGTAGCAAGGCCAGCGCAGGCTCCTGCGGCCAGGAAAGCCGCCGAATTCCCGCAGAAGTTGCCGTGAGTTGGTGCCCAAACGGCACGGGAGGTTGGCTGGGATGCGGCCAAGCAGACGGGCGCGTGGGGAGCTCCGCGGGGCGCCGGAGGCACCCGGGAATCGTCCTGCGCTCCTGGCTCCGCGCCACCAACCGCTCCATAAATAAATACATTAAATAAATAAAGTGACGGATCCGGACGGGGACAGGGGGTGAGGAGGAAGGAGGGGGCCGCTGCGGCGCCCCGGGGAGCTGTCCGTGAGTCTCACACAAACACAGGCGCACACCACGTAGCTGCGGACAAAGACGAACGGGCCCGTGGCCGGGGCGGGCGCCCGGCTGCGCGGCGCTGCGGGACGGGACGGGACGGGACGGGGCGTCACTCCGGAGCCGGCGGCGCGGGGGCGCGCGGGGGCCCGGCCGCGCTGCACGGCGGCGCCGACCGCGGCGCCTGGCACCTGAGAGAAGGAGAAACTTGTTGTCCGCGGCCTCCCTCTGCCTCCTGCCCTCCCCTGGTGCCAAAAGTCCGGCTGATTCCTCCTTTTTTTCACATAAACAGCACCCAGGGAGAGCCAGTGTTGGGCAGCACGGCACCTTTTGTGTTCCTCATATCCCCATGCTGCTTTTAATGCTCATTTAACAAGCACGACCAAACCCAAACGCTAACCGGATTCTAAATATAAGTTATTTAGAATTTAATTCAAGTTCAAGGCTGGTCTCAACCCCAGGCCGACGCAGGGGAATAGATCCCGCTGAGATCTAACCGTGCGAGCGCCAACTGGGCGCTGGCAGTTAACATTCCCCAATCTTAACCCCCTGTCCCGGGTTCCCTCCCCAGCAGCAGGGAGGCTCCGGAGCGCGGCGGCACTTACCAGGAGCGGGACTTCCTCACCCTGGAGGCCGCCGGCCGCTCCAGGATGCTGTCCAGGTGCATGAGCCGCTCCAGGTGCAGGGCCCGCGGGTCCTGCTCGGCCGGGTCCCGGCCCCGCTCAAACTCGAACACGGCCGGCGGCGAGACGTCCAGCTCCAGGAACATGATGTTCTCAGCCTAGAGGGGGACGGGGCGGAGAGAAAAGCCAAGAAAAGTCATTGTGGGGCAAAACACGGTGACAACTGAGGCAGGTCCACACTGCGGAGGGAGGCTGAGCTGTGTGCTGGGGAGAAGGAAACTGCTCTGCKTGGAGCAGCAAGGAGGCAGGCGCCGGCACCGGGGCCTCCTCGGCCTCCTCAGCTCTTCCATGTTACTGCATCCCATAGAGGAGAGCCTCAGCGTCCCCGTCCCTCCGGACTAACGGCAACGAGCCGCCGAGCCGGCAGCGCGAGCATCAGAGCACACGGATACCGACCCTGGCCAGCGAGGCTCTGAGCTGGC
>NW_020455687.1:231309-232282 GCF_003342845.1 Nothoprocta perdicaria
GGAGGCCGGGGATTGGAATGGGATTGGAGCGGGATTGGAGCGGGTCCTGCCGGCCCAGCAAAGGGCTCCCCAGGGAAAGGCAGGGGCCGCGTTCCCCCTGCCCCGGGGGACAGAAAACAGCACCAAGGACAAGGCGCCGATCGGACATTTACCCCACGGGGAGGGGGATATTCCCACGGCGGGGGGCAAATAGAGAAGCGGTAGAAAACGGCTGCAAAAAGACAAATTATTATTTGACCTTGCAGGTTCTTAACATGATTGAATTGTGCTAGAAGGGAAACGCAGCCCTCRGGCGCCGGCGCTGCCCTCTGTGCCCCATTGCCCCGGGGTGCAGAGCGGTTTTGGACCTGGCCCTGGCAGCTGCAGTTCTGCCAGGGCCGTTACTGTATGTGCTTTCCACCCTGTCCATAAGGAATTTGGGGGCAAGAGTGGGGAGAAGCTTCCATAACCTCTGCACCTTCATCACGTCCTTCTTCCCTTTGGCCCTCGGAAACTGGGGATTGCCTTTGTTCCTATATTTTCAGGGTGCATTTGGGCACACGGAGGCAGGCGGCGCCGTGCGTGCACCCCTGCAAGGAGCAGGGCCCCCCGAGGCACCTACTTGAGCTTGAGCTCCCGCGTCTGCTCGTTCTGCGCCTCCTCCAGGTCCTGGCGCACCCGGATGTACTCGTCGTGCTGGTCCTGGATCTCGGCCTTCACGGCCTGCAGCTTGGCGTAGAGCTGTGGCACGGAGGACAGGTCAGTCCCGGGGCTCCCGGCACCGTGGTGSCCGCCGCAGCCCGCGCCGCGGCCCGGCGCTCCCTCACCTTCTTCAGCTTCTTGGTCTTGATCTCCACCTCCTGCTGCAGGGACGTGTACGTCTCCCTCAGCTCCATGGTCTCCTCATCCCGCAGCAGCATCTCCTGCTGCATCTCCCTCTCGCGGCGTTTCTGCGGCGAGGGGGAAAGGTGCAGAGCTCAGCTCGGCGCCAGGA
>NW_020455687.1:233609-239097 GCF_003342845.1 Nothoprocta perdicaria
CTGCAGCTCTGGGAGCCCTTGTCAGGACCCGCATCCCTGGGCAGGACCCACATCCCTGGAGCCCTGGGAGTCCTGGGAGCCCAGGAGCGGGGCCGGCGCCGTTACCTGCTCCGCTATCTCCTGCCGCTTGAGCTCCAGCATCTTCTGCTGCTCGTTGGTGTGGTCCATGATGTTCCTGCCACCGATGAGCAGCTTGCTCTCCATGGCCTGYGGGCACAGAGGCGTCAGCGCGGGCTCTGCTCCGGGGCCACCACCGCAGCGGGGACCTGTCGCTGGTGGCCACAGCAGGTGCCCGGGTGACTCATGTAGGGGTAGGGGACCCACAGGAGCCTGGGGACAGAAGTGGCCTCCAGCTCCAGCCCTTTGCTGCAGGTAGAGGGCAGGGCTGGCATCCTCCAGCCACCTCCTTCCTCCACCCAAGGTCCATCCTCTTCTCCACGTCCTGGGAAACCTCCCTCGCCCCATTTCCCTGTGGGAAAGCGGGACTGAGGAGCCGGGTGTTTCCAGGACGCAACGGCCGCTGCCCTGGCAATGAGGGCAGGAGCGGCGGAGTGCCCGGAACTGCGGGAAGGAGCACCCTGGTCCTGGGATCGCCCTGGTCCTGGGAGCACCATCATCCTGGGAGCATCCTGGTCCTGAAAGCACCCTGGTCCTGGGATCACCCTGGTCCTGGGAGCATCCTCATCTCAGGATTGACCTCATCCTGGTGTTAGCCTGGTCCTGGGAGCACCATCATCCTGGGAGCATCCTCATCCTGTCAGCACCCTTGTCCTAAGGAGCACCATCCTCATCCCAGGATCGACCTCATCCTGGGATCAGCCTGGTCCTGGGAGAACCATCATCCTGGGAGTACCATCATCCCAGGAACACCCTGATCCTGGGAACATCCTCATCCCGGGAGCATCCTCATCCTGAGATCAACCTCATCCTGGGGATCACCCTCATCCTGGGAGCATCCTTGTCCTGGGGAGCACCATTATCCTGGGAGCATCCTCATCCCGGGAACACCCTGGTCCTGGGAGCACCCTTGTCCTGGCAGCATCCTCACCCTGGGAACACTCTCACCTTGGGCTGCATCGTCATGCAGGGGAACAACCTCGTCCTGGCTGCAGCCTCATCCTGGGGAGCATCCTCGTCTCTCAGAGCCTCCTGGTCCTGGGGGGCACCCTCATCCCTTGGAGCATCCTCATGGTGGGAGCACCCTGGTCCGGGAGCACCCTCGTCCCTTGGAGCACCCTCAATGTGGGAGCACCTTCATCATGGGAGCAGCCTTGTCCCTCGGAATACCCTCCATGTGGGAACACCCTCGCCCTGGGGAGACCCTGGTCCCTTGGAGCACCCTCATGGTGGGAGCACCCTGGTCCTGGGAGCAACCTCGTCCCTTGGAGCACCCTCACCCTGGGGGCTCCCTTGTCCGGTGCCACCCCACACTGCCCCCCAGGTGCCCTCGGTGCCTGCGGGACCCCACACGGTGCCTGCCGGGCCACGGGGCCACCGGGGCTGGTGTGGAGGCCATGCAGCTCCCAGCACCTGCGTGCACCGCGGGCACCGCGCACGCGTGTGCTCCTGTGCACGCGTGTCCCCCACGATGTCCCCGCGGGGCCGGCACGCGCTGCCCGCCCCAGCAATGGCAGCACCCGGCCAAGGGGCTGCCGAGCGTGAAACCCGTCCTGACAGCGGCCGCACGGGAGCTGCCGCCGGCGCTGCCAGCGGGCAGGGGGTGTGTGTGCATGTGTGTGCAGCGTCGATGTGCATGTGTGTGCTGCATGTGTGTGCTGCATGTGTGTGCATGTGTGTGCAGCGTCGATGTGCATGTGTGTGCTGCATGTGTGTGCATGCGTGTGCAGGATGTGTGTGCATGTGCGTGCAGCAGGGATGTGCATGTGTGCTGCATGTGTGTGCATGTGTGTGCTGCATGTGTGTGCATGTGTGTGCAGGATGTATGTGCATGTGTGGGCAGCAGGGATGTGCATGTGTGTGCTGCATGTGTGTGCATGTGTGTGCAGGATGTATGTGCATGTGTGTGCTGCATGTGTGTGCATGTGTGTGCAGCAGGGATGTGCATGTGTGTGCAGCGTGGATGTGCATGTGTGTGCTGCATGTGTGTGCTGCATGTGTGTCCAGGATGTATGTGCATGTGTGTGCAGCATTGATGTGCATGTGTGTGCTGCATGTGTGTGCATGTGTGTGCAGGATGTATGTGCATGTGTGTGCAGCATCGATGTGCATATGTGTGCAGTGTCGATGTGCATGTGTGTGCAGCAGGGATGTGCATGTGTGTGCAGCATGGATGCGCACGTGTGCAGGTTGTATGTGCATGTTTGTGGAATGTATGTGCATGTGTGTGCAGCATGGATGTGCATGTGTGTGCTGCATGTGTGTGCATGTGTGTCCAGGATGTATGTGCATGTGTGTGCTGCATGTGTGTGCATGTGTGTGCAGGATGTATGTGCATGTGCATGCAGCAGGAATGTGCATGTGTGTGCTGCATGTGTGTGCATGTGTGTGCTGCATGTGTGTGCATGTGTGTGCAGGATGTATGTGCATGTGTGGGCAGCATTGATGTGCATGTGTGTGCAGCGTCGATGTGCATGTGTGTGCAGCAGGGATGTGCATGTGTGTGGGATGTGTGTGCATGTGTGTGTAGGATGTATGTGCATGTGTGTGCAGGATGTGTGTGTGCACATGTTTGCAGGATGTGTGTACACATGTGTGCAGAATGGATGTGCACATGTGCAGGATGTATGTGCATGTGTGCAGGATGGATGTGCATGTGCAGGATGTATATGTGCAGGATGGATGTGCAGGATATATGTGTATATGTGTGGAATGTGTGTGCACATGTGTGCAGGATGTGTGTGCGCATATGTGCAGGATGGATGTGCACGTGTGGGATGTGTGTGCATATGTGTGCAGGACACGTCTGCATGTGTGCAGGATGTGTGTGCATATGTGTGGGATGTGCATGCATGTGTGTAGGATGTAGGTGCACATGTGTGCAGGATGCACGTGCATGTGGGGTGTGTGCGCACATGCGCACAGGAAGTGTGTGCAGGATGTATGTATATATGTGCAGGATGTGTGTGCATGTGTACGGGATATGTGTGTGCACATGTGTAGGATGTGTGTGCACATGCCTGCAGGATCTGTGTAAATGTGTGTGCACATATGTGCAGGACATGTGTACATGTATTCAGGATATATCTGCACACGTGTGCAGGATGTGTGTGCATATGTGTGCAGGATGCATGTGCATGTGTGCAGGATGTGCATGCACATGTGTACAAGATGTGCATGCACGCACATGTGCAGGATGTGCGCACACACATGTACCAGATGTGCGTGCATGCACATGTGCAGGACGTGCATGCACACACGTACAAGATGTGCATGCCCACAAATGTGCAGGATGTGCATGCACACACGTCTAGGGATGCACAGACACGCCCGGAGCGTGTGTGCACACGTGTGCAGCATGCGTGTGTGTGCACATGGATGCAGCGCACACCGGGGCCCGGGTGCAGCGCGGGTGTGCGCGGGTGTGCACTGTACACTCGCCTGTGCACCTATACACACACACACACACCCAGGGTGTCTGCAAGGCGTGTGCAGCACCGTGCCCGCCGCGCTGCAGCGCCAGGTCACCGCGTCACCGTGTGGGTGCTGCCGATGTCCCCCGTGCAGGGCGCGCGCGCCGCGGCCGCCGGCGCCCGCAGCCGCTTTCTGGTGGCGAGCCGGGCACCAGCGCCCTGGTGCAGAGGCACCCGCAGCGCTGCCGGCCGCGGYGCCGCCGTGCCCGCCGTTACTCAGCACATACCGGCCCCGCGTGGCCTCCGGCCAGCCCTGGCGCACGCTGCTGCAGCCTCCAGCCTCCGCGCGGCCCCAACGGGCAGCGGCGCCCGGCACAGCCCCAATCGCTGCACCTCTGCCCTCCTTGCCCATTCCAGCTGTCCAGTTGGGCCACGCAGGTCCCGCGCCCACCCCGACCACRCGCCTACCTTGTACTTGGTGGCCAGGAGCTCCGTGGCCTCCTGCTCCTTGCGCAGGTCCTCTATCATCTTCTCCTTCTCCTCCAGCAGCTTCTGCTTCTCCTCGCTCACCAGGCTGTGGTCATCCTGAATAGCTGCTTTCTCCTCCTCCAGCCTCTCCTTCTGCTCCTTCAGGTAGTTCTCCATGTTCTTCTCCAGGCCATCCTCGTTGTCATCCTCCCCTTCGTTCTCCGTGGTGCTTTCTCCATCCACYGCCTTCTTCCTCCGGCTGCTCCGTCTCCTCTTCTTCCCCAGCATGCCTCGTTTCTCCAGCTGGGCTTTCAGGCGGACGATCTCCTCCTGAAACTCCCGCAGCAGCGTGTCCTTGGGGTCCTCGTTCACCCGCGGCTTGTTCTTGATGTTCTTGGCCCTGTTGGCGAACCGCAGGGTGGAGAGGCTCTCGTCGTAGCTGTGAGAGGCCGGGCCCAAGGTGGCCACCATGATTGTCTTGGCATTGCCGCCCAGGGAGTCCTGCAGCAGGCGGGTCAGCTTGGAGTCCCTGTAGGGGATGTGGGTGCTCTTGCCGTCCACCAGCGCCGAGATGACGTTGCCCAGGGCCGAGAGGGACAGGTTGATCTTGGAGGCTTCCTTGGGGCGCTCCCCGTGGGCGCCCATCTTGCTCTGGCGCTCGCTGCCCGCCAGGTCCACCAGGTTGAGCTTGCCCACGCGGATGTGCTCCTCGCCGTCCAGCCCCGTCTCGCTGCACTCGATGGTGATGAGGAAGATGGCATGGGAGCGCGAGCTGTACTCGTTCATGTTGGTGCTGCCCACMGAGCGCGTCTGGCTCCCCAGGTTCATGACGTGCTCGATCTCCTTGACGTTCTTCGTCACGAAGGAGGAGAGGTCCTTGATGTAAACCCCCGTCTCGGGGTTCTCCTTCAGCTCCAGCTTCTTGTTCTGGTCCTTGGCGAGGAGGTCTCTGATCTCCTCCTGGTAGATCTCCAGGTAGGAGGCCCTCACGAGGTACTGCTGGTTCTGCGAGCGCGAGATGTGGGTGAAGATGTGCTCGAAGGAGATGGGAATGATGCCCCTCTTCTCCGGCTCGGCCCAGGCCCCTTGCATCGTGTAGGTCTTGCCGGTGCCCGTCTGCCCGTAGGCGAAGATGGTGCCGTTGAAGCCCTGCAGCACCGAGTCTATGAGCGGCCGCACCGTCTCGTCGTACAGGTCCGCCTGCTTGGAGCTCGCGTCGTAGACGGCGTCGAAGGTGAAGGTCTTGGGCAGCTCCCCCGGCGAGGCGCGCGGGTTGCGGATGGTCACCTGGCCCAGCTTGACGTCCATGTCGAGGATCCTCTCGTAGCCGGCGGCCTCCTCCTTCCTGCTCATGGGGCGGCAGCGCGCCACCACCTTGAGCGCCTCGCTGCTGCTGCGCGCCTTGCTGGCCATGGCGAGGCCGCGGGCCGGCGCATGGAGCGCGCTGCCGCCCGCCCGCTGCACAATGGGCGCGCTCAAGCGCGCGGGCC
>NW_020455687.1:240450-246351 GCF_003342845.1 Nothoprocta perdicaria
GGGGCGGGGAGAGGGCGGGCGGTGCAGGATGTGGGATACGGGGGGTGGGATGCGGGGGATGGAGCGCAGGGGTGGGCTGCGGGGGGTGGGCTGCGGGGCGGGCAGCGCGGAGGGCGCGGATGCAGCCCAGGGAATGCGGGAGGCAGCCCAGGGAATGCGGGAGGCAGCCCAGGGAATGCGGGAGGCAGGGTAGGATGCGGCGGGGGGTGCAGGGCGGAGAGGCGGGATGCGGGTGCGAGGTGCGGCGCCGCAGGATGCAGCGCAGGGCACGCGGTGGGCAGAGCGGGGCACGCAGGAGCCTCCGGGATGCAGCACGGCGGGGCAGCGGAGCCGGGATGCAGGGCGTGGGGCGCTGCATCCGCATGGGAAGCGGGATGCGCAGGGGACGGGATGGGGGTGCTGGGGAGGCTCCCGGCTCCAGCACTGGGGCCAAGGGGATGCCCTTTCCTTAGGCCTCGCTGCTGCTCCAAGGGCTTTTCCACCCCCATTTCAGCAGGATCCGGCCCGTCAGGACCTTCCCTGTGCCGTGCCAAGGGACTGGGGCCGGGTGCTCTCCTGGGYGGAGTACGCTCCGGGTGCGGCCGGCGGGAATAATCCCGGTGGCCGGGGATGCAGCGAGCGGCTTTGGGGGGAGATTAAACATTCCTGYGCTAGCGGAGTGGCATTGGCCGCCTGTCCCTGCCCCGGGGATTATCCCTTAATTAATTAATGAGGCCATTTGCTTGCCCCTGCACGCAGGACCGCGCGGTGCCRTCCCGGGGCTCCGAGGAGGAGCCTTTGCAGGGACCGTCCCTGTCCCTGCCGTGGTGGCCTGGCTGGAGAAGAGCCGCCCCGGTGCTGGTCTGGGGGCCCTGAGGGTCCCAAATGGGTCTGCCCGGCAGCCCCCCGGGGTGGTGGCCCTGCTCTGTGTCCTTGTGGCACCCAAGGGTGGCACCCAAGGGTGGAGGGGGCAACATAGGGCAATGGGGTGACATGGAGGGGTGGGGTGACATGGAGGGACAGGGTGAGATGGAGGAATGAGGTGACATAGAGGGATGGGGTGACATGGAGCTATGGGGAGATGTGGGGATGGGGTGACATGCAGGGATGGGGTGACATGGACAGAATGAGATGGAGGGATCTTGTGACATGAAGGGATGGGGTGACAAGAGGGATAGGGAGACAAGGAGGGATGGCGTGATATAGAAGGATGGGGTGAGATGGATGGATGGGGTGACAGGGATGGATGGGGTGAGATGGAGGGACAGGGAGACATGCAGGAATGGGGTGACATGGAGGGATGGGGTGATAGCGAGGGGTAGGGTGACATGAAGGGATCGGGTGACATGCAGGAATGGGATGACATGGAGGGATGGGGTGATAGGCAGGGGTGGGGTGGCAGGGAGGGATGGGGTGACACAGAAGGATGGGGTGCCATGCAGGGATGGGGTGGCAGGGAGGGATGGGGTGACACAGAAGGATGGGGTGCCATGCAGGGATGGGTGGCAGCTGGGCTCAGGTGCCATGTGGGGCTGTGGTGACACCAGGACCGGGCGCAGCTGGAGCTCCAGGGTGCCCAGGGGAGGCGCCTGCCACTGTGGTGTCAGCAGCCGGACCGGACGGGCCACACGTCCCCAGGGCCTTGTCCCCAGCAGCTGGAAGGGCCACATGTCCCCAGAGCTGCAGCTCCCATTGGCTTCTTCTCCAAGGCCCTGGGTGGCCAGCGCCGGGGCCACCCTCCTCRGTGGCCTCCGTGGACGCTCCTGGTGCCCCCTGAGCACAGGCCCGTTCTGCAGTGCCCCACGGGTGCCGGGCCACCCGCGCTGTCCCCAGCTCCCTTGTCCGGGTGCCCGAGCTCCAGCAGGAGCCGCGTTGCAGCCACCTGAGTCACTGGGCGGGGAGCAGGGAGAGGCCGGGAGCTGCTGCTGACTCATGGTCCCGTCCCCATCCCCATTCCCGTGCTGCTCCTGGAGGAACCGCCTGCCGTTCCCGGCTCCTGCTCCGGGCAGCGCCTGGTACCACCCAATCCCACCGGGACCTCCGGTTCTGAGGGCCTTGCCGGCCCCCCGGGCATCACAGGACCRACCTGACCACGTCTGGGGTCGGGAGGGACCTTGGATGCTGAGCGAGCCCAAGCCCTGCTCCAGCAGCGTCCACGGTGCACGGGATCGGTCCAGGAGCGCTGGGACATCTCCAGGGAAGGAGACCCCGGAGCCGCCCCGTCAACCTGCCCCCGGGCTGCGGCCCCGGAGTGACGCCCCCGTCCTCGGTCACGGAGCGCTTGGATGCGCGGTGGCCGAGRCGGGGACCTGCAGTCCCCCTGTGCCAGCCCCTGGAGAGCCCAGGTTTCCATGTCCTGCTGTCCCCGGGCGCTGCCTCCCCTTTTCCCTCAGCGTGGGCCCATGGCCTCGTGTCTCATTGTCACCCCAGGGACACCGCGGCCACCCTGGGACAGCCCTTGGGACACGGTGGCCACCCCGGCACATCTGGGCGGCTTTGCTGGAGGCTCCCATTTGGGATGGCGCGGAGAGCCCGTGTCGAGGGCAGTGTCGACACCCAAGAGCCGGGGTCGACAACGGGGTTTCGGTTGCACAGGATCATTGAGGTTGGAAGGGACCCCCAGGGACCCCCAGCGCAGCCCCTGCTCCAGCAGGGACACCCAGAGCACGGGGCACCCGGGCGCATCCCGGCGCGCTGGCAGATCTGCAGGGAAGAGGTTTCCGTGGCCACGGGACCCTCCCTGAGGATCAATAACAGGAAGGGATGGGATCCCCCGACCAAATGGGATAAAACAGGCTGAGGGAACCGGGTCTGTCCGGCCTGGAGGAGACGGAGGATGTGATCCATGTGTAAGGGTGTCTGAAGGGAGGGCGCAGGGAGATCCGTCCCGGTGCCCAGGGACAGGCCGGGCACAAGCAGAGCGGGAGATTTCTCCGTCCTGGCAGACGCAGAACGCCGCCCGGACACGATCCCATTCCGGCTGAGCCTCGTCCCGCAGGGCGCTGGGCTGGGGTGGTTATGGAGCTGAGGAGCAGCAGAGCAAGGAGCAGGAGAGCAAGGAGCAGGAGAGCATCCTGTTTCGGTTCCTCTCCCACGGATCCTTTGGTATCTCCTCCATGACTCCTGTGTTCCGTACCTCTCCCAAGCATCCTGTGTTCCATGCCCCTCTCATGGATCCTTTGGTACCCCCTCCATGGATTCCTTGTTCGGTGCCTCTCCCATGGATCCTTCAGTACCTCTTCCAYGGCTTCCTGCCTTCCTGGCTGCTCCAGCCTCCCCTCCCAGCAGTCTGACAATTGCTCCTTGCCTGAATCAGCTCATCTTTTGTTTCCTCTCCTTTCCTCTGTTGTCTCCTTTAGTTCCTTGTGGTTTCGCTGCCCATCCTAGTCTCTGGAGCAAACACCAGCCTTTCCCAACACCCGCTCTCCATCGACCACCTGCCTGGCCACATGTTGGACACCTCTCTGCTCCTCTCTGATCCAGAGGGACCGTGTCCCTCCATTCTTCTGCAGGGAAGAGCTGGTGGATCTGCCACGTGGAGCCCTCATTGGCACCATCCTGGGCTTCTCCTCCCGTGAGTCTGCGGGAGAGCAGCTCCATGGAGAGGGAATGGGAGCCCTAGGGACACCAAGTCACCCGTGGGGCAGCAGGGCCTGGTGGCCAAGGAGGCCAGTGGGCTCCTGGCTGCATCCGGAGGCCGTTGGCAGCAGGGCAGGGAGGGGATCCTGCCCCTCTGCTCAGCTCTGCGGAGGCCAAAGCTGGAGCGTTGGGGGCAGCTCTGGGCTCCCCAGGACAAGGGGGCCGTGGAGCTGCTGGAGAGGGGCCAGCRCAGAGCACCAGGGCTGAGGAAGGGCCTGGAGCAGCTCTCGTGTGAGGAGAGCCCGAGCGAGCGGGGCCTGCTGAGCCTGGAGGAGAGGAGGGTGAGAGGGGAGCTGGTGAGTGTGTCCAAGGAGCCGAGGGGAGGATGGAGGGAGGAAGGTGCAAGCTCTGGTGGGTGGTGGCCAGGGGCAGGCCAAGGGGCAGTGGGTGCAGGTTGCAGCGCAGGCAGCTCCATGTGGCCGTGAGGAAGAACTTGTTTGGTGGGAGGGTGCCCGAGCCCTGGCCCAGGCTGCCCAGGGAGGCTGCGGAGGCTCCTGCTCTGCAGATCTGCCAGCGCGCCGGGATGCGCCCGGGTGCCCCGTGCTCTGGGTGTCCCTGCTGGAGCAGGGGCTGCGCTGGGGGAGCCCTGGGGGTCCCTTCCARCCTCAGCCATTCTGGGATCCTGGGAACATCCCGCTGCCACCAGGCTGCAGCCRCAGTCCTTGATGCTGATCCAGTCCTTGGCCCTCTCCTTACCTGAGAGACTGGGGGGCCCTGCCTCTATCAGGCCCCGTTTGTGACCACGCAGGGACCCTCCTGCCCTGCAGGAAGGACAGCCCCC
Source organism: Nothoprocta perdicaria (assembly GCF_003342845.1). Taxonomy (NCBI): domain Eukaryota; kingdom Metazoa; phylum Chordata; class Aves; order Tinamiformes; family Tinamidae; genus Nothoprocta; species Nothoprocta perdicaria. Next base: position 244,850 of record NW_020455687.1, read on the forward strand.
CGTGCAAACCCCGCGGAGCCGGCGGGGCGCCTGGCTGGCAGCCGTGCCCGTGCGGAGCAGGAGGGAGCCGGGGGCGCGCGCGGCTTACGCTAAGCCGGGATTGAGCGGGGATCAGTTTGGCGGCAGCTGCCTCTGCTATAATTAGACGTCGGGTTGGCGAAGGGAGGCAGCGCGGGGCGCAGAGCGCCGGCGCCTCCCCGCGCRCAGCGCCGGACTGCAGGAAGGCGCCCGCTTTCCGAAGGGCTCCTTGGAGCGGCGGGATGGACCATGGGATGCATCTCCTGGAGCCCTGCACAGCGCTCCTCGCGTGGGGCTGCCCTTGCAGGGGAGCCTCTGGGGAGCCGGTGTCCCCTCCATGTGCACGGCACGCGCGGTCCCTACGGACACCTCGGGATATTTCCCTGCTTCCATAGGGCCCCGCCGCCCCGCTGCCTGCCAGGGATCCCCGGGGCTCTTCCCTGCACCCTGCGCCACGTCGCTCCGGGTGCTCCGTGCAAGCCCAGCCAGCGGGACGGGTGCAAGGGCCATGTCGGGSAGTCCCATGTCCCCATTCCCACCTCTGCTCCTGCCCTGGGGGWTGGAGAGGAGGGCGAGGCCCTGCTGGAAGGTGTTGGGAAGCTGCCGCTTTATCCAGAGTCCGGGTTTGGCAGATGTGGTGCAAGCAGCATCTGCAGGGCCCCCGGCTCAGCRTCGCCGCTCACAGGGTGCCACGACCCGCTGGCAAGGTGTGCGTTAAGGAGGACGAGCTCCGCGCTCACGGACGCGCCGAGAATCCCCCGCGCCCCGAGCTCTATCCCGCGCACGGGGCAGGCCCCGCTCTGCGCGTGGGGTGTGATGAGCCGCRGCCTTTCCCGGGACTCAGCTCCCGCCGTCCCTGCTAGCCAGGCGCTCCGTGCTATCCCTGCTCCTGCTACCGTGCAGTCTGTCAAACGCGTCGGCAAAGGGTCGTGAATGGAGTGTGGTGCCGGTGTGAGTGGTCCAGGCAGGGAATGGGATGCACAGGATGAATGGGATGCACAGGATGAATGGGATGCACAGGACGAATGGGACGCATGGGATGCATGGGATGCACGGGATGCATGGTTCTTCCCAGAGCAGCTTTGGCAGAGAGCTACCGGAGCGGAGCTGAGCGCTGCGCCGCAGGCTGCGCCGTGTGGAAACTGCATGTAGTGCATGCCAAGGGAGCTGGAATGGCATGGGGAGCACCGGGAGGGCATGGAGAGCGCTGGGAAGGGCATAAGGAGTACTGGTATGGCACGGAGAGCATTGGGAGGGCATGGAGAGCATTGGAATGGCACGGAGAGCATTGGGAGGGCATGGAGAGCATTGGAGAGGCATGGAGAGCATTGTGGAGAGCATTGGAAGTGCATGGAGAGCATTGTGGAGAGCATTGGAACAACATGGAGAGCATTGGAAGTGCATGGAGAGCATTGTGGAGAGCATTGGAAGGGCATGGAGAGCATTGGAAGTGCATGGAGAGCATTGTGGAGAGCATTGGAAGG
>NW_020455687.1:246696-249158 GCF_003342845.1 Nothoprocta perdicaria
GAGAGCATTGGAACGACATGGAGAGCATTGGAAGGGCATGGAGAGCATCGTGGAGAGCATTGGAACGACATGGAGAGCATTGGAAGGGCATGGAGGGCATTGGAAGGGTGTGCAGGGGCCACCACACTGGCGCTCCTGGCCTGGAAATGCCTCTGCTTTTGCCTCCATCCACGAGATAATCCCTCACATGGAGCCGGGCGCTCCAAGAGCGGCTGCTCGGGTGCTCCAACAATCCGACTATATATATATGTGTGTATATATATATATATACACATATACAAATATATATATATATGTACTACAGGTTGAAGGGGACCGGGGACCTTTGCAGCGGCCCGGGCGCGTGCGAGGAGCCGCCTGGCCGGCTGAGCCGCCCGCGGCCGCTTTCCCGGGAAGCCTCCCCGGCCTCGGAGGCGGCTGCACAAGCGGCTGCTCGTGACTGAGCCCGTCCCTCCCCGCGGCGCCGTCCCAGGCGCGCGGCTCCGGCGCTGCCGCAATGCCCGCGCTCCCCGCGGAGCGCCCGGCTTCCCCAAATCTGCTATGTTCCCCTGCCTCCGTGTGCCAGCGCCCTGGGAAAGGGAAGGGCTTTTCACTGGAAAAGCAGCTGCTCGGGAGGACGCGGTGCCCGGAGCAACCCCCAAGCCGGCACGTCCTCATCCTCGGCACAATGTCTCCCGCAGGATCCACTTCCCTAGCGGATAACATTCGGTGCCAGGGCTGGCGCTAGGCATCAGATGGAGCACGTTCCCATTTTCCCACAGCGGGACGTGCCTCTTTAGACCTTACCACGAGCTCTGCAGGGCAAGTGACTGCGAAGGCCAATGTGAACATCTCGTGATGAGCTGCTGCTCATCGGCCTTGCACCGGGCGCAGGACCGCGCGCGCCGGCGGCTCCCTGCCCGCATTCCCGAGCCCGCTCTCCATGGATACCGCCTTCCTCCTCCTCCTCCTCCTCCTCCGCTGCACGCAGGCGCTCGTACGGCCGCGGATTAAACCTCCCCGAGCTGCAAAGTGCCGCGCTGCCTGCCGTGTCCTTGCTCAGGGCTCCCGCGGGAGCTCAGCGCTTTGCCAAGGGGAATGCGGAGCACGCGGAGCTGGGAAAGCAAAGCACACACGGAAACGCCCGAGCTGGAGGAAAACCCGCTCGCTTTTCCGGCCGGGCGAGGCCTGGGGGTGCCGGGGAACGGCCCGGATCGGATCCACAGGTTTGGATCCGCACATCCACGGCCAAGTGCTCCGGTGGACCCCCTGTGTTCCAGGGCTCCGGCTACTCGCAGGAGCCACTGGAAGCTGGTCCGGCAGGGAGAGAGGGTCCCTGAAGGGGCTGCCGGGGCCACCGATGACCCTAGAGGGGCCACTGGTGGTCATGGCAGAGCCTAGTGTCCCCGGGGGGCTGGAGGGGCCAGTGCCACCCCTGGGGAGGTCACTGCCACCCCCGAGATGGCTGATGTCCCTGAGGGGACTCGTGGGGCCATTGCTGTCCCTGAGGGGACCCATGGGGCTGCTGCTGTCCCTAAGGTGGCTGCCAAGCCCACTGCCACCCCTGAGTGCTTYGTGGGGCCACCRCAGTCCCTGAGGGGACTKGTTGGACCATTGTGGTCCCTAAGGGGACTMGTGGGGCCATTGCTGTCCCCGAGGGGACCCATGGGGCTGCTGCCATCCCTGAGGGAGCTGCTGAGCCCGCTGCCACCCCTGAGTGTGTCACAAGGCCATTTCTGTCCCTGAGGGGACCCGTGGGATTGCTGCCATCCCTGAGGGGATTCGTGGGGCCATTGTGGTCCCCGAGGGGACCCATGGGGCTGCTGCCATCCCTAAGAAGGCTGCCAAGCCCGCTGCCACCCCTGAGTGCTTTGTGGGGACACTGAGGACCCTGAGGGGACTCATGGGGCTGCCGCTGTCCCCAAGGTGGCTGCCGAGCCCGTTGCCACCCCTGAGTGCTTCGTGGAGCCATTGCTGTCCCTGAGGGGACTTGTGGGACCACTGCGGTCCGTGAAGGGACCCGTGGGGCTGCTGCCATTCCTGGGGGGGCTGCTGAGCCCGCTCCCACCCGAGTGCTTTGTGGGGACACTGCTGTCCCCAAGGGGACCTGTGGCGCTGCTGCCTTCCCTGAGGGGTCTTTTGGGGCCATYGCKGTCCCTGAGGGGACYYGTGGGRYCACTGCSSTSCCTGAGGGGACYCGTGGGGCCACTGCGGTCCCTGAGGGGACCCGTGGGGCCGTCGCTGTCTCCGAGGGGCGACGGCTCCGTAACGGCCCCACCCGGGGCGCCCCTCCCCCCGCCGCGGGCCGCGCCCTGCCCCTCGCTGACGTCACCGCCGAGCCGAGACTGGCGGGCGGGCGCGCCCAATGGGAGCGCGGCGAGTGTGGCGCGAGACGGGAGGCGGGGAAAAGGAGGCGGGACTTCCGCGAGGCGGCCGCCGCGCCCCGAAGCGCCGCCCACGCCGCGGGCGCGCGCGCGGCGCGC
>NW_020455687.1:249689-279158 GCF_003342845.1 Nothoprocta perdicaria
GGAGCGGGCGGCGGCCGCCGCCGCCGCGCCTCCCCATGGCGAAGAAAACCTACGACCTGCTCTTCAAGCTGCTGCTCATCGGCGACTCGGGGGTCGGCAAGACCTGCGTGCTCTTCCGCTTCTCCGACGATGCCTTCAACACCACCTTCATCTCCACCATCGGTGAGTGCGCCCCGGGGGGGGGGGCTGCCCTGCCGCCCCCTCCCTCCTCACACGGCCCTTTGTTTATCTATATTTTCGCCTATTTGCGCCGTTTTTTTGGCCTCCTTTTCGCCTCAGGCCCTGCAGCTCCCCCTCCCGCCGTGCTCGCAGTGTCCCCAGGGACCCCCGCGTTCCCCGCATCTCCCCCTGTTTACGCCAGGCCCCGGAGCCGCCCTGCGCCCTGGCCTCCCCCTCTCACCCTGTGTGACCCTCTCTTTTACCCCCCCTTGTCACCTCGGCCAGCCGGAGCTCCCACCTGCCTCCCTCCGTCACCCGCTGTCCCCAGCCCCCCTGCTAGCGCGGACGGTGCCAGCGCCCCGACACCCAGGGGACGGTCACGCGCGTGGGTGCGGCCCCTTCCCTCCCATGGCCACGTCCATCCGCCTGGAYCCAGCCCCCCTTCCACAAGGACCCTCGCCATTGCCCCTCACTTCCATCCCCTTCATCTGAGGAGCGAAGGCAGGGGGGTTCCTTGCATTTTTTAGCATTTTTTTTTTTACATTTTCTCCATTTAATCCGTGTTTTTTTTAATAGCCTTTGTGCCTCGTGGGCTTTCCCACTCAGTTTTTCGCAGTGGCTCCCTTTTTTTTTATTTTTCCCCCTCCTCCTTCCCCGAGCACCATCTTGTTTTGCAGATCCAGAGTCCAGGCCAGCAACTTCTAACCTTATCAGTGAGTGACGGTGGCAGTTGAATAGAATTAATGTCCCGGGGGTGTCTTGCAGTGCCCGCTGGCACCCCCAGGCCTGGGAGAATGCAGGTGTTTCAGGTTCAATCCCATGCGGGGTGGGTGTTTTTCTGCTTCGTGTGAACGCCGTGGGTCACTGGCAACGCAGCCAGGGGAGGAGATGGTGAAATCCTAGCGTAGAGTTTGTTCCTGGCCCTCCTGTGGGTTTCCTTGTCGGTGTCCAAGTGTGGCCCTGCAAGTGSCGACGTTAAGTCATGATGTAAAATGACACTCCTAAACCTGCAGTGATTTGAAGCAAAATGAAATCTATCCCGACTTAATGGGCAGCTGACAAGAAACAGTCATTGCCCAGGGTGTCTTGGGCCTCATTCAAGGGCTTTGTTCAGGATTYCCTACTTCTGGGGGGATGTAGGGGAGTTTGCAATAGCTCAGGTCCTTAATCTTGCCTTTTAACATCTCAATTTGGCCGTTGAAGGCTGGGTTTATTTTGTTGCAGTGGCCATCGTTCARTTCCTTTCTGCAGGACAGAATCTGGCCTAGTCTATGTGCTGTTTGTTGCTTTCTGGGCTGCCCAGGAAGGTTTTTGCCGTTAYTAAATCAGGTGTAGTCGAGAAGCTGCTGGTTTATATGGTGGCTCTTGCTTCATAGAACTTGTTTTTGCCACCAGTGATTTTTAGTAATTGCTTCTCGGTCTGCGTCGCTCTGCAGTTTTTAAGCTTTCGAGCAGAATGTCRCCGGGTTTAGTAGCAAATGTGCACGTGCACAATTTGGAAGCATTTCTGAACAGCTGAGCCCACGGAGACCAGTAGGGTTTTCTGGTGTATTTTTTTTTTTTTTAAAGGAGTTTTTTGGGGGGAGTCAATTCACTAGAAGGCAAATAAGTTCTGTGGCTGAATTCTGAGCAAAATGGCCTGTTGTGCTAGCTGTGAGCATGGTTRGATGGTGGATCAGTGGGTCAGAAAATGTCAAATTTGAACCTCCCAGCAAAGCTTAGCAGGTTTCAGGGGGGCAAGCAGGCTTTGCATGTGCTGCTGAAATCCAGCTGCTTACCTGCGCAAAGTTGGCTTAAAATGTGTTTCTTATTACTCTTGCATGTAGTTGTTGAATGAGAACACGTGGTGTGAAGGTGGTCTGTACAAGCAACATCTCTTGATCCTATTTTTTTTGGAAAAAGGTGGGCATTCCATTCACCAGGAAAAAAAAAAAATCTTCATTTCCCATTGTGGGGCAAGATTCCTGTTTTCTCTGTTCTGGCACTTCTGAAGACTGAGTTGTTGCAGCAAAACCAGTGGCAAATAGTGCTGGGAAAATGGGTTATCTCAAGCTGACTCCTGTAACTGGCTGTTTTTTAGCATTTTTCTCCAGTTTTTCTCTGTTGGACAGTGCAATGCTGCACTGATAATAATGGCAATCCACTAATGCAACCTAGAACTGGGGGGAAAAAAAAGSTATTTTGTGTGGCAGCAGCTCCTGGGTAAGTCTCGCTGTAAGTAACTGCACCAACTGTGCTGGTTCTGCGGCTGCAGCAGAAGACTTTGAGGAAAAAATCCTTCAAATGGAGTCTTTGACCTGTAGCAACAAGGAAATACCATTTCCAAATCATTTGTGTACACAGTAGATGACATTGAAGGTGACTGGGCTCTCCCTAGACTGCAGAGAAAGGCTCTTGGTGGTTTGTTAGCTGTGATTCATGTTCCYGTGTTTGCTCTGAGCTCCACCAAGAAGCCGAGGGAGGCGAGCGAGTGAAATGCCCTGGGCTTGACTGCTTCGAGCAGGGGCCGTTTCAGCCTTTCGAGCCTTTCTGAGAAAGGGTGGGTCGCCMAAAATCTGGGAACTAAGGTGTCTGCAAAGGATGATGGTGTGTGCATTAATGCTATGAAAGTAAAAGCTTGTTCGTGTATGTCAATTAAGATTATAATCTCTATTAGTAATTTATTCCCATCTGCTCACGTCTTTACGCACCTTAAGAACCGATGGCGTGATAGCACGTTGGGTATAATTACTAGTAATTTGGGGTATTCTCTTTAGCAGTTGACTTTGAATCACTTCAAGCTCTTCTTTCCTGCTAAAGCAGCAGGTTTTGAGGTGCATGTGTGAATGATCCCGGTACCTTGTCCGGAGCTATTGGGAATGATCCCTGTAGCCCTGCAGGAATCCCAAAGTCATCGGAACCTCCTTGGCTGGAGCAGGGCCCTTATCCTCAAATGCTCCTTTTTCCAAGTAGAAAGTGAGTAAATCTCAGGCTTAGTCTACCACTAGCCACGTTTGTTATTAATAACTCTTGAGGAACTCTGCAAATGTTTTCTAATGTTTGATTTGGAGGAATTTTGTGATGACTTGTTCCAGTTTTGCGTTACAGCCCCCACAGCTGGCTCCGTCCTGGCAGCAGTAGCTGCTCCCATGAATAGTCGTGTTGATCCCTGGCACCCTTGGGCACTGGGTAGTGCAGCCCATCTCAGCCTTGTGCCCACAGCCCTAGCTGCAAAACCCACTCAGTTTAGTCCTTTCTCTTCTGCCTCTAATGCTACTCCTGAATTTTAAAAAGATTGGTATGGATARCCTGCAATCAATATATATGAGACCTACGTTTTCTTGAGTCAAGTTTTTATTGATATATAGCGTGTGAAGCAGATGACAGTTTGAAGAGACTCATTGAAAAAAAGGCCAAAACTGCTTGTGGGGGTCGGATGGAGCCTTCACCTCTGCTTCCTGGGCACGAGCAGTTGGAGGCCGCTCTTCTTGCAGGGATGTCAGGGCCTATAAAAATTTTAATATCAGAATTGAAACCAAGCACATAATTGCTATTGTTTGCCCAAGAAAAATGCAAATGAAGATGAGTCACACTGTTTSCCCGTGAAATCCGGCTACCTCTAGTAGCACGTTAAGAGAACAAAGCGTATATAATCCTTTGGAGACCCCCTTTATACACTATGGATTTATTTAGCTAAAACTTTGTCGTGGATCTTAACACATACTGAAGAAATAGGAAGTTCTGTGTTTGTTAAATTGTTGGGAGTTGCAGTCAACATAATTGACTCTCCAAATCCAAGGAGAAATGGAGAAAAACAGCTTGCTTTTAGTTTTCATTCCTGCATGTCTCATTAAGAATGTAGAAAAAGCCTTTATTCTAACACCCTGTTAGGGTACAAAACAGTATTTTAAATGCAAAGATGCATTAAATTGCTTTCTAGGCAGGTTGCAGTTTTACCTGTTTCTTGTTTTTGAGAAATAAGAAACTTGCTTCTTGAGGCTTCAGTTGAAGTGATCTTTGAGTTGCTAAGCACGTACTTCAGAATTGTTGTGTGTTGGTCCATTTAAGCAGCAAAACTGAAACCAAGTCCTCAGTTATCCCAGCTGGTGAAGAGGTGAGACCTCTTCCTGCATCTTGTGATGATTTGAACACCCGGGTTGTGATGATCAATATTGGGAAGAGGGGAGCCCYGGAGGATGGGCAGACGGGGCCGATGGGGGGAAAAGCAGCTGAGCAGGAGCGATGCTGGAGCCGGGAGCGCAGGAAGCGGCRTGCGGGACCAAGAGGAGTCTCTGCTCCGCCGTGCTGTCAGCTCCCAGGAGCAGCCGCCTCCTCCTTTGGTTCGTGCCCGGCTTTTGGAGGCCAGGCTATAAATGGAGTCAGAAGGAAAGTGCAGAAGTAAACTGAACAGATCCAGCAGCGGCTGGGGAATAAGGGTGGCCTGGCTGCAGCCTGGAGCTTGCGGAAGCTCCTCTAGGTCAATCCTGGGGGCTGAGACCTGGAGCTGTGCACACAGCGAAGGGAAATAACAGCTGAGCATGTGGGGARAGTAAAGAATGAATGAAATCTCATCCTTTTCCAGGGAAAATCCCCGGGAAGAAGCCAGGCCCACGGCTCCTGGCGACGGGCTGTCTGTATAATGCACAGCTTGAGTTCTGGCACCACGGGAAGCGCCCGCTGGCACTGACTTGGGAGCCAAGCGCCGCTTTCCTTGGTGCCCTGTTGAGTGATGAGCACAAGTGCGGGCCTGCGGAGGGAGGGAGGGCTCTGCCTCTTCTGGAATAAATAACGTAGTTCCCTTTATCCCTCCTATTCTGGCCATGAGGAAACACCTCAGTATCTTCTTTGTTTAGTATCCACCTTTACCTGGAAAATGAAGTGGAGAGTCCCTTGATAAGCCACACTGGGGGGAGATGGAAGAAGTTTTCCCATCTCCATGTTTTTTTAAGCTCATGCTGGTGCCCATTGCCCAGGGAGGCTCCAGGCAAGGCGTTTTGGCCGGGCTSCTCACAAGGCTGCCCTTCCCAKGGCYGCGCTTGTCCYGTGGCTCCACATTCCCGCTGCAGGGAAGAGCAAAGCCTGGAGGAGGCTGCTCCCGCCACGTCCCTTCATCCCAGCAGCGCCCGCCGCTCGGCTCGGCCCGCGGAGGCTGCTCTTGATTGTTCCGTCAGCAGCAGCAGCAGCTCGTTCCTGTTCTCCTGCGCGACCTTCCCACGGCCTGTGGCGAAGGGTTTCGCTCCAGGCCGATCTTGTGCCTGCTCAGGGGCTCGCAGCCTCCCCCACGGGAATGGGCTGGTGCCATGGGCATTCCCTGCGGAGGCACAAGGCCTCGCGGCCACGACCTTGTGGAGCAGTGCGTTGTTGCGTGGGTTTTCCTCTGCGTGGCTCCAGCCTGACGTCTTTGCACATTTTTGTGCCTTTCTGTGGTTAAAAACCTTGTGACTCTTTCCTCGGAGCGCTCCGTGCTGTGGGAGCCTGGCCCGAGCCATGACTCCCGTTCCCTGTGTGTGGCTGGGTGCCGACTGGGAAGGCYGGCTCCCTTGGCTCCTCTCTGCTTGCACCAGCTTCCACACGTGKGCCACCCTTTCCTAAAAGTTGCTCTTCAAGCTATTATTTTTCCTTGATTCAGACTGATGATTGGCTATGGATACCATATATTCCAAAGCATTTTTGGGGACGAGCAGAATATGGGAAATGGTGTCCCTCRGATAACGCGCATCTAGCCAGGAGTTTCTGCAGCACTGAGGTCTGCCAGGGCTATAATCAAAATCACCCTCAGCAGGGGACAGTCCTGCCCGGGCTCAGGGCCAGGATCAGCCGTGGCTGTGATGGSGGGACGCTGTGGTCGCTGCTGGGGTGTCTCCATTCCAGGTGGGTGCAGGGTACCCCTCCTTGCCCAGCGGGATTCGCWGGGATTGGGGAAGCTCCCAAAGCTGGTGCTCTCAGATCCTTGTCTTGCCTCTTGCTCCTGCCTCACTGTGGCAAYGCTGGCCCAGCCGTGTGAATAAAGGGATTTCTGCTGAGGTAGTTCTGAGCCTTAACTTGGTTAAGGCCGGGCTCGCCGGCATCGAGTCTCCTGAAGTACCGATGATTCACGCTCCCTCAGGGCTTCAGTTATTTAACTTCAGTCATCTGGGCATGGAGATGACTGTAGTGACGCTTGGCAGCGGCTGACGTCCCACGCGGTGCCTCCCTTCTGGGATCTGTTCTCCCTGCACAACCTCCCTGGCACCTGCTGAACGTCGTTGCCCCTTTCTCCCTGCTCTTGAACAAGTTTAGTGCCACGGGTCTGTCGGGAATACATCTGACCTTCYGCATTAAAACCAGTTCTGCACCTCCTGCAGTATCTCGGTGTTCCCGGCTGCTTTAGCCAGCAGTGGGATATTCCCAAATTCCAGCAGCTTGCTGAGGTTTGCCTCTTCTTCCGTTGCTCAAGTGAGGTTATCTAGCTGAACTGGCTGCTTTTAAAAGCCAAATTGTCAGCGTGGGGCAGGGGGAGAAAACCAGCAGTTCCACCTTGAAGAGCAGCGCTTGCTGTGCTCTGGCTCCGTAGATGAAGCTTTAGATGAGCAGCTCGAATAGAGCTTCCTAATTGGCGGTGGGGAAGGGGATCCAGCCCCCGCRCTTCCCTCGCCGCCCTCTGAAACGCTTTCATCTCCTGCGAGCACTTTCATCTTGCTGATGAACAGCAAAACGAGCGGTTGAACTTCCGAGCAGCTGCCCAGGGTTCTGGCAAGGGCAAGGATGGTCCTGGCTGCTTTGGAGGAGGTTTTTCCCAAGGAGGAGACAGTGTGAGACCATGGAGTCCCAGTGGGGCCTGCAGCACCTGCCCCAGGCCCTTGGAGACCCTGCTCCGTAGTGAGCATTGGGACTATCCAGCCTCGGCGTTCCCTGCGGCTGATCCCAAGGATGGGCGGCACAGACACAAGTCGCTGCAGGGGAAATTCCTGCTGGATGAATTTCGGAAAGAAGCTGYTAACGTGAGGGTGGCCCGAGCATGCAGCGGGACAGCAGGAGGTGGTGGAGCTGCCCTGCTGATGGGGAGGGAAACGTGTCCGGAGGGATGTAAGGGAGGGCGCTTGGGTGGCGCCTATGGAGTCAGGGCCAGGGTCCTGGGAGCCAGGACAGGAGGTGTCCCAAGTCGGAATCCCCAGGACGTTATGAGCATCCGGCGGCAGCTCCGAAAAGTGCTGCGCTCTGAATAGGCTCTTTTTGGGGAGGTGAAGTGCTCCTTTCCATGTTCAGAGGCTCGGCTAGCGGCCGGGAGCTTTCCAAGAGCTCCTGATGAGCCAGTTCGTGGAGGGAGCCCCCGATGAAGGCCGTGCATGGCACTGGCCAACCCGGAGCCACCCGTGGAGGTGCTGGGGTCTGCTCGCCGCAGCCGAGGCTCCGCGCGCCTGCACGACCGACTCCAGTTATCCTGTAATCCCCATTCTTGCCATGCGGGTACCACCCGCCCTCGCAGCGTCCTCCTCGCTGGGTGCTCCGCTCCGGAGCTAGTGGGGCTCCGCCGAGGCGGTTGAGCTGTGCGGCCTCTCTTGATTCCCTTCAACACCAAGTCAAGGGGGTTTATCCCAATGGGATCGAAACCTGGGATCCCTGCCAGAGAGCAGCTCGAGGCACCTTCCCTTTGGCAGGGGAGCTACCTCGTGGCAGCCCAGAGGACTCCCTAGAAGACCCCTGCTGAGCTCTGTGGCCTCACAGGGTTGAGGCCGGCCTGCCGGGGTGCACCAGCAGCTGTTGGTTGTGGGCCGGATGCGCGTGCTGTGCCCTCGCCGCTCTTCGGGGCAGGTAATACCTGTTTCTCAAGCCCTTTCTGTGTCTAACCAGCAGTTCTGCGCTGGAAGCCGTGCCCGAAAGGCCTGGCTCACAAGGGCTCTCCAGCCCTTTCCCGGAAGGGGTTGCTGCTTCTGGATTGCAGTGCTTGTGACTTCGCTACGTTATGTATGCATTAATATTAGTAATAGGCTTCATTTACTGGTACAGTGCAGTCTAGGTGGCTTAAGTGAGAGTATCTTATAAACTGTTAATGCTTCCTATTTATAACCAAAGGAAAACAAGTGCACGCATTCCTTCTGGGGAGCTGGAAACGGCTGCTGCTYGCCCGCTTCCCTGGAGAAAACATCCCAAACTGTGGATAAACACRGCACCGAAGCGCCGCCCCTGCCCTCCGTGGCCTTAAAAACCTCTGAAAAACCTTGAGGGTTGTAAACATGTGCAATATTGCAGGCGTTGCTCTCAAATATTGGTGATAGGACTGCCCCGTGTGAGCAGACAGCACCGTTGTGGATGGAGGGGACGGGAGAGGTCCTGGCTGTCCCGCTTTGCGTTCCCTGTTCGAGGCAGCTCCGTGCTCGGAGGGTCTCCGTGCTGCTGGGACCAGAAGGAATCGAATGGAGGTTGTGCCAACATCCCGGATGCCGTCCCTCCTGGAAGCAGCGAGCAACGGGCGCCCAGGCCTTTTTTTGGCAGCTTTAGCAGTGAGGATTATTAACGACCYGTTTTGATAATCGTTCTTAGCCTCTCTGCTGCGTATTTATGATGGATAAATTGGCTGCCTGAATTTGCGTCCCGGCTTTGTGAGCCTCATCGCTGTAAATTAGAGCCAGCATTAACTTGAGCTTTGCTTTTACGCACCTCGTCGGCAGAATCACTGTGGTGGTTCAGCGACAAATTTGCTGCTTCGTAAATAGAATCCATTTACGTGAACGCAGCTTCATTATGCACCATCTTTATTTCCTAGCTGACAAATACAAGCAGATTATGAAATGCCTGAAAACTGATTTAATCAGCTGCAGTTGAACTTGCACGTGCCTGGTGGCTCCGCACGCAGACTGGATTCGCCGCCGCGTTTGGATTAACCCCCATTTTCCTGCTTCGCAGCCCTCTTCTTGGTGAGATTTTGGGGCCAGGGCCTGTGGGACTGGCCGCTGAAGGGGTGCACGTGGCCACAGGGCTGTTCCTTGTGATGCTCTCCCTAAAAATACCCCTGGGAGAGGAGGCGGGTGGAATTTCACTGCCTGAACCAGAAATTACGGAGTCTGTTAGGAAGTGAAAGATTCAACAGAAGCAGGGGGAAGAAAACAAATCAGCTCGAACCTGGAATTCATTGATGCTAAGCAGAAGTTATTGCTGCTTGGGAACATCTCTGCTGTAAATATTATTTCTCACTGAGGTTTCTCTTCTTTTATTTGTAAGGTATGAGGGCGAAAGAAAAGCCTTATTGTCAGTTTTCTCTTGCAGTGCACAAACCACCACTAAAATAGCTGCATTGTGCCCGGCCTCCTGTTTTGTTTGTGGCAGCCTTGTGTAAGGCTTAGTCTCTGCAGTCAAGAAGATAAAGTTTTCTTTCTTAAAGAAGTAAAAACCCCCTGTGTGTGATTTCACAGTGGCAGCAGCGTAGGTGGCATCAACAGGAAGCTGCAGTTTGCTTTTGGAGCGAAGATTTTTGTTTCTTTTAATGGCCATTCGACCTGTCATTTCACGTGACTTCAGCAAGTAGGGTTCTGTTTCTTTGCTCTTCCTTCTTCCTAGAAAACCTCCAAGTTTGCAATTCTCGGGGCTCCTCTGTGCCTGTTGTGGCCACCCCGTGTGTCCACAGAGCCAAAGACTGCCCGACCCAGGCTCTTGCACCACACGAGGACTATAAAGGAGGCCAAGGCAGCTGGCAGCAGTGGAGGAGAAGGATTCATGGTTGGTTTTTGACCTGGAAAGTGACATTTGTCCCTGTCTGCTCCCGAGGGCCRTGATGTGACAGGGCCCTTGCCTGGGACACCCTCACTGCTGCTGGCTCCGCCGCGTCCCGCCCGCCTCGCGGGCCCTTATCTCCCGCACTTTGCCCGGGGAGCACCCGGGACATGGGTGGTACCCGACACCAAAGCCACCACGTGGCTGCTCAAACACGGGAGTGACGGTCCCCTCCTGGGAACGTTCCTCGCAGGGCTGCCCATGGGGATGTCACGCTTGTCACAAAGGAGCTAGAAGCCTTTCTTTAAAACTCTTATCGACTTGAATTCACTTCCTTGAGATACTTGTCCCTACAGACTTCGAAGCGGACACCTCTGGTTAATGTCTATGAGYTCGTGTGTCTTCGTTCTTGCTGCACAGGAGTGTTTTGGGTTTAATGTGGTGGGTTGGTTGTCCGTCTGCAGGTGCGCTTTGTCCCTCACCCCCTCTCTCTGCTGGGGTTCGCTGCTCATCGCAGGCGTGGGGTGAATCGGACTCCAGCTCCTCTGCAGAGCTTCCCTGCTAACTCGTTCCTTAAACGTGCGGTGGTGCCACTCCACAAAGCGCCTCYGTGCAATTCCTGCCTTTTTGGTACCTGAATGCATGGACGTAGTCTGCATTCGGGAGCTGCTCCTTCTCTGATGAGTATAGAGACTTCTACCCACAGCTCTCCAGCGTATGATGGTCTCGAGGGAGTCTAGTGGTGGAAGACCATTTTTTGGTGCACCTAAAGCACCTCTAGTCTTGACTTATCCATGCTACAAACCGATGTGTGAAGGAGCCTTGGGTGCTTGCTCCCAATTTCTGCACCTTTGGAGGGAAGTGGGAATTTTGTGCATGCAAGGTTTAAAATGAGAAAATGTCTTTCACTCTTCTAGTTCTGAACCTTATTGTTCATCTTCTGGTTGACTGTGGGCAGAACGTGAGGCAAACTGCCCGGAAGGCTCTAGCGGGGGAAACCGTGGGGCAGCGGGAAGATGCCTGTTTCTGGAAACTTTGAGGATGTGAATGAATTCAAAGGATGTGACCCTGTGCAGAAGAGACACTGGGCAGGATAGCAGCAGCCTCTGGGTATTCAGGGAGTTACAAAGCCCCAGTTGTCCCCCAAAATGTGAATATTCAGCTGCGTCCACCTTAGTGCTTGGTTTGGTCTATCCAGTGTCCCTGTGCTGCTTATTCCTGCTGCACGAATCTTGCTGACTTCAGTTTCTTGTGCGTTCGTGGCGCGTGGCAGCAGTTGGGAATGCAACAAGTGCCTGTTGAGTGGAAGAATTCGGGTCGCTCCGAGAAGCCGCCGTCTTGCAGCGGCCGCGGCTGCTTCGTTAAGAAGRGATCATCATTTGAGGCGGATGGTAACGGTGCTGCTGCCTGCACTGGCCCTCACAGATACGGTCCCGAGGTGTTCGTGTGTTGATGCAACGCCAGGCAAACTTAACCTGTAAAGGCAGTTTTGTAAAAATGCTATAAAAATGCTATAAAAAATGAAGCTTAGGAGGAGCCGTGGCTGAGACTTGCCGAGAAGCCTCCCGTTTGGTCCAACCCGTGCCTGGGTTTTAGAAGACAGATAGAACTTGTCCAGCCTCCTGAAAAAGGAGGGAACCTTTAGGAGAACCTCTAGTAGACTTGGTTAAAAGCTRAAGGTGAATTTGCTCTTTGTCTGGGTTATGAAATCTACTTTAATCTTGAAAGTAGTCAGTCTGTAAGTAAATCTGTGATTTTAATGTACATGACATCACGCTAAGGAATTACAGGGTAATTTTTAGAACTCGAATCTCCATCTTATGTGTTTAGAGAAAGGTGTAGTGACTTATCTTGGTAGCTGGTCTTTGAAAATGACAGTTTCCAAGATAGTTCAGATACAGAGAGAACTCTCTCGTTCTAGTCCATGAAAAAGCAGCTGAAGTCATTGCTTTTCTGAATGCTGGAGAGAAAAGCTTTTCTACCTGCTGGCAGTTGCTGTCAAGGTGCTCTTAGATTAGACCTAGTGGGAAGAGGAGGGTTCACAACAGTGCAACAAGAGGAGCAAAACAAAAAAAAAACTATTAAAAATCAAAATCTCATTAGTGGCTGGAGGAATTAAATTGTAATTGCATCTCTAATTGTCGTCTTTTCATGTTTAGCTCARTCAGAACTGAGCTCTCAAACAGGACACCGCTGTGTCTGTCTTCTGTTGACCGGTGGTTGTTAAGCAGAACTTTGTCGTGCTGCTGGAATTAAGTAAATGTGGAAGTGCTGGAATTAAGCACTGCATAGTGCTTAATATAAGATGTGGTTGCCTGCTTAAATGCAACATCAGGTGTTTTTGTAACTGTGAAATTGCTGGGACTTGGACCCCTCTGAAGCAGGAAGCCCAAGTCTGTTCTTGTCCTTCTAGGTGGTGTCTCCATATGAGCAAAAACTCTGCAGAGAGGAGGAGATACCAGTGCACACTGACTCGCTGGGTTTGTTTTGCACAGAAAACGAAGCAGATGGGCGCCTGTCAGTGGTAGAGTGACAGCGAGCACAAAGCTGAGCTGCTCAGKGCCTCCTTTGGCTTTGCTGTGAGGGTCCTCAGGGCCAGCGTCTCCAGTGCCCCAGGGCCTTGGAAGCAGCATTCAGGGAAGGAGGAGCGAGTGGAAAAGAGTGAGTCAGGGACAACCTGAGAACATGCCCATCTTCAACCTGAATGTCAGCCCGGCTGCAGCAAGAACGAGATGAGTCATGTGGGAGCTACAGGTCGGTGAGTGCGGCTTTGGGCTCGGGGAAAGGCTTGGCCCACGTTCTTGTGGAAGCCTTTCCTGGGCATGTGAGGGACTCCTGGGAAGAGCCAGCATGGATTTATGGTGGTGAATAGTGCTTGACCATCTTAACTGGCATCTCTGCTGAAGTCACTAGGTCTCTGGATGAGGGAAGAGCAGGGGATCCCGTAAACCTTGAGCTTACTGAAGCCTTCCACATGGTCTTGTGCAAGTGCTTTGTTCTTGCCTGGTTCCACAGCAGTAGCTGCTTTTCCCGGATAACCTCTCTGCAGCTTTTGGAGCTGGCTGCAGGAGCTGATGCACTGGCAGGTTTTAGTGTGAGGGCAAGGAATCTCCGAAAGAAAGGACAAATTCTGCCCGACAGCTTCGGTCCCCCTGTGCACCCGCTGTCTGAGTGCTAGCTCAGCTCTTTGTGCCAAAGCAAGACGAGAAAAGTGACCTTAGAGCCATGTGAGCAGCCTCGTGAGCCCTGCCTTTCCCTAGGGAAGAAGCTGTATATACATATGTGTGCACAGATACACAAGAAAGCCAACAGCAATGTGCAAAARCTGAGATTCCCCTCAAGAGGCCGAGCAGCTACCAGGCTCACTGGAGGGATTAATCCCAGTGTGTGTAGAGTGGGCTCAGTGGGGGGCTCCTGCACATCTCGTCCCTCTTCCCACAGAGCTGGTGCTTCCTGCTCGTGTTGAGCCCGCGAGCGCGGGGCTCGGGGTGCCCGGGGGCTCGGGGTGCCCGGCCCCAAAGCGCCCCATCGCTGGCATGGATCAGCTTTCAGCTGCCGCTCCCCAGTGTTTAGGCAGTTCCTTCCCAAGTGGCTCTGCAGGTAGTGCCTGATGGGGGCCGGATATAAGGAAAAAATCCGGCGCCATTGATTCCTCATGAATAAATAGCTGCTCAGAGAGGTTGCTTATCATCTAAAGCAGCATTTCCTTACCTGGATTTGCAGATTCTCAGTATTGCCAAAGCGAACCTGAGTAACCCAGATCTTCAGGGCTCTGGGGTGGCTTTGGGAGTGCGGTGACTCCTTGCACTGAGTTTTTTGCCTTCAGTTCATAGTCCAGCAGATCTACCTGCTATATCCRTGGAAGAGCTAAGCTACAAAGAATGCAGGAGCACAGCCTGGCTTCCTGATGTGTTTGGATTTGCTGGAATTTTCTCTAAGCTCCCTTGCTCTCTCCCAGGGGTGAGCAAGTGAGGAAAGAGGGTGCCTGTTGAGGCCTGTCCCGACGAGCCTGGAGCTTCCTGCTGCCTCCTCGTCAGCTGGGGCTTGTACCAGGGCTGCAGCTTGGATTTTCCCTCAAGCTGCAGCCAAAGGTGCCAACGTAAAGAACGCCAGGCCGGGTTCGCCAAGGATTTCTGGGTGCCTGCTTTTGCCTGGGGGAAAGGCGGCCCTGCGATTGGGATCGCCTGCTCGGGAGCCAGAGCTGAGGTTTTTACAGGCCGGTGCAGTCTGTGCATTGGTCAGCTCTTCCTGTATTGCTTGCTAAGAAGTCACAGCAAAGGTTCAGTGTTAAGTTCTACTAAGAAGCAGGTGGTTTTTTTTGGTGGAGGGTGTTGTTTTTAAATGAAGAACCGATGTCCAGAGTGCTCCAAAGTGCCCCAATGAGTTAGTGCAACGCGCGTGATGCTGTGGAGGAGAATGGCTTTGGGCCCAGCCTTCCTCTCAGATAGAAAATTCCCTTTGCAGCTTGTCCTCAGAGCCCTTCCTAGCCACACATTAGAAACACAGTTCTGCTGAGCCCATGTCCAGGCCCCAACCTTCACTCTGTGGTGAGGATGCAAAGGAGGGTCTTCAGCATCCCCCCCAACATCCTCCTCGTAGAGTTAAAGCCCCGGGAAAACAGTGTTTGCACATAAAATGTAGGGTGTGTTTGGGACTGTTGTATCTTCATTCCTTCCAGGTGTGAATAGTTGGTAGAAAAAATATTTGGAAGCGTCTAAAGAGCAATTGAGATCAGTGAAAGCTTYGTTAAGAGCAGAAACCTCATGTCCTGCGTGATGCTTAGGTTGRGCTGCCCTCGAAAGGAGGAGGTGTGTTGATAACTGAGGAGTTCTTACAAGGTGTTTCATGTTAATTTATCAATAACGTGTTGCCTGCATATTTTTAATGGAATGAACCTTCCATCGGCCTAAAACTCATGTGCGAGAACGACAGTGACTTGAAGAGTTGCTAATTTGCCCCGTTAATGTGTTTGGGGAGGGGACCATGGCCCTTCTTGGTTAGCATCACACCCCAGACAAATTAATAACTACAGCCCACAGTTAGCTCCGTGATTTCACCCCGTGCAGCCCTGCCTGCAGGGTCCTGCCCGCCTTCCCGCTGCTCCCAGGCTTTCTGCTGCATTTTTGCTTTTAAAGAAAAACTATTTTTAGGGCTGCTTACTGGGCCCAGCTGTCACCTCCAAAGATCCCTGAGGGATATCTGTTTCCTCACTGGTTTTGTGCTCTTTGTTCCTAGTGCTARATAGGTAAATAATGAATAATAATAAATAGCTAGATTGGTTCTTGCTGTTGGCGATAATGTAGTGTTTTTGGTYGTGTTTCTGTGTTGTTTGGATCCACCTTGCTTTAGGTATTTGGGGAGAATGTTCAGCTGTGCTTCCAAACCTTTGGACAGTGTCCTGCCACCCAAGGTGAGTGATGGCTGGGACAGAGGCGCGTAGAAGATGCTGTCCAGGCATCAGGAACGTGACTCGAGCCCTATTAACGGAGTCCTATTAACGGAGTCCTATTAACGGAGCCCTATTAACGGAGCCCTATTAACGGAGCCCTATTAACGGGGAGGCACCTCCGGCACCTCTGCCATTGCCCCAAGTCCTTCACGCGAGGGCCAAACACTTGAGCTTCTGAAGCTGCTTTTGGCATTACAGAACAGGCAAAACCGACTCTGAGATGGGGTGATGACCAATTTTGTCTTATTTTGYCCTTATCGTGAGGTCTAGTAACTTTCTGAAGTCTTGGTGCTGTGAGTGTAGGAACCTAAAGGCGGCTGAGGAGTTTCTGTCTGTTTAATGCTGTGAGTTCAGGTTTTAGGGCCTTGTCGGTTGCCTGCAGCAACAGCAGAGACTTGACATTTCGAGGAGACCCAGAAGGGAGCTGCAAGCCCCGAGGAACGACAAAAACTTGCTTATTAGACTGTGTGAACTGCACTAAAGCACAGGAGACCCTCCAAAGTTGCAAATAAAAGTATAGCACTATCTTAAATGGTGTTTTATTTATTTATTTATTTTTAAAATAACCTGTTATCCCCCTTAAACTGTATCCCCAAATTAATCTGAATGTCCCTGGCGGTTCCCCCTGCCTACAGCCCATTCCTCTGCAGCCCTGAGGACTTGGCTGGTGCCCTTCAGGCAGGCCCGAGCTGAACAGGTCCCAGGAGCTTTGCAGAAATCCACTCCTGCAGCCCGCTCGAGCTCATTTGGGAGCAGTTAGAGGCAAAYGGCCATTGCTGTTTATAACCCCTTGTGTTACGGAGGCTGAGCTAGTATCACAGCGGTAAAACTTGAACTAAACTGCTTTTTTGGAGGTGGTTTGGTAGGTTTGTTGGCTGTTTGCCATTTAGCGGGTTTGGTTTTCAAGCCCCACGTATCTGATCCTAGTTACAGTGATTTAAAAATGGAACTGGATAAAGTGACCTTGAGGAGGCCTCCGGGGGGGCACGAGGTGCCACGTCCGGCGGTGCTTGGAGGGGCAGTTTTTGGAATAGTGTCTAACCACAAGCATTAGGCAAAAAACGTTAAAAAAAAAAAAAAATAATTCTGGAGCATCTGCAAAATAGCGTGGCCCATCTTTTTGGAAAATAATATGTGTGGAGGCTTCGGGGTCCTGTTCCCCTTGGCTGGAGTTCTCTGTGGCGCGGCTCGTTCTGACACCCTTCCTTTGCCTGACAGTGCAACACGAGGGAAAAGCTGTTTATCTGAAGCAATTCTGGCTTGATGTGGATTAGCTCCTTTGTAAATAAAGACCAATTTCTTACTCATGTGTTTGTTTATTTCAGGGATAGACTTCAAGATTAAAACTGTTGAATTACAAGGAAAGAAGATCAAGCTCCAGATATGGTGAGTGAAACAGCCGCGGAGCTGCCTGGTGGCCCCCTGGGACGGCTGCCTTCACAGACAGGTTTAGCAGGGTGGGATCTCGGGAGACACTGAGGTTGCCCAGGCTGCCTTCAGGGATGCCATTCCGTAACTGTGCCCTGGATCCCCCACTGTGGTAAAAGTTCACGTGTGGGAAACCTGCAGGGTCCGTGGAGGGCCAGAACCTGAGCTCACTCACTCCCTGCCGTGGTCCTTAGCTCCCACCTTGGCCTGTGTCCCGCATCCCAGTGCTGCGAGCTCCTCAGGGGCAGAGCTGGGCCAGCCTTAGCTATTTACCTTGTGTCCGGGCTAGGAGAGAGTTGTCGACGTTGCTTTTGCTTTATGAATCACCTAGCTGGGGCTTAAGAAGCGCTGGGATGGTGAAGGAGCTCTGGGCACCCTTCATCCCGGAGCTGCAGAGTGTAGCCTGTCCATAGGGGCAGGGTTTGGGCTGCGATGCCTGCAGAAAGTACCCAGAGAGAAGCTGGGAGCTGAAGTGGGGCAGTCAGAGGGAAAACATGAGGCTGTTGGGGCCAAAGAGGCATTTAGGGTGATACTGTGGGTCACTGGGGGCTGCTGCTGTGATGGGACAAAACCCCGAAATGACCTAAACCAAAGTCTTGCACTACACAGTGGGGAAAGCCCTCGTGAGAGGTGGTAATTGAGTGGACACGGTGAAATAATGAGGCGGTGGCAAGTGGAGACAGACAAGACAGACAGACAGACAGAGGAGCTGCAGTGAGGTCAGCAGTGCAGGGTCTGGTGGCTTAGAGAGGTGGAGAAGGTTTGCATGAGCTGAGTTTATTCTCATGAAGATACCCRTCTTGGGTAGCTTTGGCAAGGAACTTTGTCAGTTTTAGTTATTTTTTTCCCTCCTTTGGAAGACCTAAAGATACAGGTTCTCAGTGTGATCTTGCTAACCTGCAGTTCTGATAGTTAGATAGTGTCATAACATTCATGTTTTGTACCATTGCCAGGCTCCTGCCCTAGGTATCTTGGAACAGACTACTCCCAATTGTTGGATGTTAAACTCTTCAACGTTATTATTATTATTTTGTGTGTTTTTGAGACATGTTTCCTGGTACAGGGCTCCAAAATAGCCATTGTCCAAGTGAAATGTGCTGATGACATTAAGTCCAGACATGCCATGAAGCAGCACGTGGGGAATTGCTGCTGTTTCGTGGGGAGACTGCTCGACCCCAAACGAGGGATGCCCTGGTAGGCAGACGTGGAGTTTTTAACTAGGACTTTTTCAGTGTTGCAGCCTCTAAGTGATGCAAGCCAAAAGGAGGTTTGTGGCTCTACAAAAGTTGCATCCTCCTCGTTCCTGGCCACCCAAAATTTCACTTTTGAAACGAAACCCATCCAGTGTTGGATTTCAGGTGCCCTTTCTCTGGCACACGCTCGTCCTCGAGAACAGGGTGTCCTGATTCACTGTCGGGGGAGGTTTCGATACGATCCCAAGAGCAARATTGACTCAAACGAGATCAAAYRCCATGCAAACCTGTAAGCTCWATTCTCATAATSGCAATAAAAGAAAGAGRAGAAGAAGAAGAGCAAAGGGAAAAAGAAGGATAAGCAAGTGAGCAAGCGGGAGAGAGAGAGAGATGCAGCAAGATTACAGTTCCCACCACCACCAGCGCAGCTACGTTTCGTTGGTTCCACCTCGGTGCAGGTGATGGCCTCTTGAAGGAGAAGAGGCCGCTCTCGGTGCGGGTGATGAGCTCCTGAGAGAGTTCAGAAGAAGACGAAGCCGTTCACTTGGTGCACAGGTGAAGAAGTCGCTCAGTGCAGGTGARGAGGAAGGAGGCCCCTCTCCATGGAGAAAATCCTAGTCCTTTTATTGTGCCAGTTCTTGAAGAGTCCGTGAAGATTTCTGGTACGTGTTGTATGTGTCGTGCGTGCTGTGTGCTCTGCTGCTCCTCTTCCCCCCAGCTTGAGTGCCCGTGCTGCTTGGCAGGCGCTGTGGGGCATTRTTAGCCCMAAAAGTCAYGGATCCTCGAGATGATACCACAGTCTTCCTGGAGAGAGGATGCAGCAGTCAAGAGGTGGGAATGGCGGGGCAACAGCACTGAGATGAGCACATCAACCAAGAATGCCATGGTTTGGRYCTTGAGCTGATGTCCCGGTCTTCCAAGGTAAACTGCAGCAACAAGGCAACAGTGTCGAGAGCAGCACAGTCCAAAACTGTCTCTTCAGACTGTCTCTGACACAGGGTCTTTGTGCAGGCCCGTGGTTGCTGTGTTTGCCCAGCAGTGGTTCGGCGGGCGCTGGCGGTGCTGCTTAGGATGCTCTTGCTGGTGCGGCACATCTGCGTCACCTCCAGGTACCCGGGCTTGCCGTGTTCCCCTCCAGTGGGTTGTGGGGCCAGACCTGGGCCTGGCCCGGGCGCCCGCTCCGGCTCTCCGCAGCACAGGGCCCTGCTCTCGCTGCTTCTCCAGCCCTTTTGTTTTTAAGCGCCTCGGGAAGCAAAGGCAGCTTTGTCTTCTGCTAGCAGTTCGGCTCGTTACCCGACACGARGCGTTTTTCAGTGCTCGGCATTCATCTGTGTTCCACAATAGTGAAATTCAGCCTCTTCGCTGAATGCTAACAGACAGTTTGGTACATGGGAGCCCTTGGCATACATTAGCCATCTTCCAAATACGAAGGCCTTTCTTTACATAAGGTTGCCCAGTGTTTGCAAAGGGCCTGGGCTTGATGAACCATCGCTGGCAAAAGCAATGACTAAACAGCAGCCCCGTAGCTTCCAGCAGGAGCCTGAAAGGTTTCTACCCCGGTGAGGACAATTAAAGAGCTGCTTAAACAACGTTGGGTATTTGCATAGCTGAAGGGGGTGTTTCTTTTCTCATACAGAAGACAACAGAAATCCCCTTTCTGCATTTAAAATGACCACATTAAGCTGCCTGTCGCTGGCCCGTGCAGTCCTCTGTCGCCCGTGTGTTGAAGGGTGGYGCACCCAGTGGGTGACACAGGACACAGGAGTCACTCTCCTCCACCGAGCAGGGTTGCTGGGCTGCAAATCCCACCCTTGCTCTGCTCTGCCTGGGAGCTGGCGTGAAATCGCTCCATGCGGAAACGTGAGGAATCTCCTGATTGCAACCACAGACGGGCAGGTGGGACGGAGACCTAAAGCCAGTGATACCCCCTGGATGCCCTACGGAAAGTTGCTGATGGTGGAGTTAGTGCAGGATTGGCAGGAAGATACAGGTACAAATACAGGTAACAGCCGTAGTAGAGAGAGGATAGGGAAAAGGGAAGAGCCGAAGAAAGAAGGATTCCTGCTGCAGAAAGAAGCAATATCATTGTGGAGGTGGTGAACCACTTCCAAGGAGCAGAGCAATAGAGCTAAAATCGAGCTGTGGAGAAGGCAGTATCGTACACACTGTGGGCACGTGGATGCAATTGCTCTGCACTGGGAGCTGCAAAGCCAAGACATCCTGTAACTCACCGAGCTTAGTAGCGTTAATGCAGCCATTGAAAAATTCAAAGTGATTTTTTTCTGATAGAGCGGGCACRATGGTTTCCTGTGGGCACGGAAGCAAGCGGCACGCTCTGATATAATTCACAGTTTTAATTGCCCTGCTTCAGAAAGCACAGGAAAGAGGAGCGGAGGGCTGGGATAGCTGGTTTGGAAGGGACGGCTGAGAAGAGGAGGATCCTTCAGGTTGCAGGAGAAGTGATGAAAGGAGATTTTTAAAAACCCAAATCCTTGGAAAAGGGAGGTAGAGCTTGGTTTGTCCATGGGGCTGCAGCCGAGAGCAGGCAGCCGGTGCCGCTCCCGGCACACRGAGCTTTGGAAGCTGCAGCTTGGCCCGGGGCTGCAGGGGAGCTCACCAAGGAGCCACCCGTTCGCACCCTCTACACCCATGGATGTCCTCCCAGAAGTGACCTCAGGAGCCTCATCTGGAGAACTGCAAGCCGGGAAAATATTCAGGGGAAACCTCTGCTTTTATGGGAACACGCGGGAACGGGCTCCGGGTTTTCCATCCGGAGCGAAGGCTGAAAGGCAGCTCGTCACAAATAGCAGCGGTGGGGGATACGAGAGGCCGGGGAAGCCCTGCTGGAGCTCAACGCCTGCAGCTGAGATCCCTGGAAGTGCTGCAGTGGGGCACGAGGCGCTCGTCCGGTGCAGTGGGCAGCAGCTAGGGAAAGGAGAAGGTGGCGATAAGGCTGGGAATGACAACGGAAAAGCCACCGTGGTCACCTGCAGTCGTGACGTTCTGCTGCTGCAGAAGAGAAACCCGGGTCCTCCACAGCTGCTCTGTGCAAGTCGTGCCCAGAGGACACATCTGGGCTCGAGCTCTCCCTTCTGGGCTCTAGATACTCAAGAAATAGTCCCAGAGGGGAACTAGGGTATAAAAGCTGAGCTCAACACAAGCCTAAAAAAAATACCCTTGCCTCAGCGTAACTAAGTGAAATAGTTGCAGATTTGGGTGTGCTCATGTTTGCAAGGGCCCTGCAGGTCCACCTAAAGCTGCACGCAGCTCCACTGACCAGATACGATCCACAGTATTAACTTCTTATTACCCCAACATGTGGAAGAGTGAACTCTCTTCCCATTGACAATTTGCCTTGGGTAGATTCCTATATAAAATATTTATCCAGGACAAAAAAAAAAAAGGCAGAAAAGCTGAAATTTGCCAGTCGTGCCGTGTGCTCCAGCAGTTGCTCTGGGCAGGAAGCTCTTGTGCTAAAGCTGCAGCACGGCTGGTGGCAGCAGCGCAGCCTCCGTCGCTCACTGCTCCATCTGCCGGGTAGTTTGGGAGGTTTTTAAGTTACCAGCAGATAGATAGAGTGGGACTTGGTTAAAAACCTTAGGATTATTTGTCTGGAAGTGATTTAATGCAATGCACTGAAGCCCTTTGCTTCACGCCTTCCCCGAGCGCCCCGCTGCACCCCAAGGGCTTGGGGCTCTCGGAGCGCAGCAGGAGCTGGTCCTGAAATTCCCTCCCCTTTTAGCATCACGTAGCTTAGGCACATTTGAACGTTGTTGGATAAAGAGTGAATTTTTCACTTTCCTGGTGCTTTCCCTCTCGCTCTTCATGYGCGGCGAGCTGCTTTGCCATTGTTTTGCAGCCCAACAATAAACAAGAGATGGTCTCTGACCCCCGATGCCATTTACCGAGGTGGATTCRTCCTTCCTGGACCGTTGGAAAACATAATTCATTTTCCCTATGGGCTTCGCTTCCATCAGCTCTCTAATACCAGAGCCATTAAGAGCTCTCTCTGAATAATGAATGGGCAGAGCCATTAAGGAGCAGAGAAACGGAGGCGCTCACGTCCTGCCTGCCCGGCCTTGCTAGTGCTCGCTTAACCAAGCCCGGGCTGCAGGCCCCGGGCCGAGGACARGAACGGCTCCGCGTCCCAAAAGCGAGCGGTGTAAAATCAATCCGAGTCCCTACTGTAACAGTAGGCGAGGAAGCAGAATATCACTTATGTATAAATATGTATTTAAGGCGTTTCTGGCACTCTCCTGCACCACGTAGGCAAGTCAGTGGAGAATGAATGAGGTAGCTAATGGGTACGGAGCTTGTGGAGGAGGAATTAAGTGCAAGGAGGAGTCTCGCTGTGGCGGTTGGAAGGAATCTGTGCCAGGTTGCCTGGCTCTTTAAAGCACTCTCTTTTTTTCYCTGTATTGCAGCGTGGTGCCCTCCCCTTACGTTCAACGTAGAGGTTGCAGGGGGCCCTGGTGGCTCGTGTGTGTGGTTTGGAAGGACAGCTCTGTAAACCGAGGCCCTTGTGGACGACACGAGGTCTCGAGGGTTGCACAGACACCGTCCCCGTGCTGCGGCTCGCACCCGGGCTGCTCGTAGCTGCTCTTTGCCCTCAATGTGCCCCGCATGCACAACCAAGGGTTACACCGGGTTTCCAAGTTGCCAACTGATTTGTGATGGCTGTTATTTAAAAAGAAATAGCAATTTTCCATCATAACTTGATACCAGCTTTATTTAATGCTGTAACTTACCGCTTCGCTGTCCACAAAAGGAGGCAAAAGATGAAACTATCTGCAACCCAGGTATCTGCAGCTTGGTGCAAACCAAGTGAAGCAGCCCAGCAGCTCTCTCTTTTGCCGTGGGTGACTCTCAAATAAATGTCTTTTTTAAAGAAAGAAAAAAACCCTTTAAAGTTAAATGCAAAAGAGAGAGGTCCCGAGCTTGAGCTTGGCGGGTGCCCGGCGCTGCCGTCCCTGTTCCCTGAGCGCACGAGGTGCCCGCGCGCCCCGTGTCTGCGGCGCTCGCCCCTCACGTCCCCTCTGCCCCTTCCCTTGGCAGGGACACGGCGGGCCAGGAGCGCTTCCACACCATCACCACCTCCTACTACCGCGGCGCCATGGGCATCATGCTGGTGTACGACATCACCAACGCCAAGAGCTTCGAGAACATCAGCAAGTGGCTCCGGAACATAGACGAGGTGAGCAGAGCCCTCAGCCTCCTGGAGCCCTCGTGCCCTGCGGAGGATGAGATGAGCGGCCCAGAACTGGGTTTGGGGGAGCAGCGTCTCACACCACGAGCAGGAGCTGCTGTGGGTGGTTTAAAACAGGGTTGGCTGCAGCTCCCGGAGCACCTCGTGTGTTGCTGTCCTCCCTCAGGCCTCCCTTCAGCAGTGGCTCAAATGCCAGGGCTCAAATGCCAACAAAGGAGATTTCTGCGCTGGAGAATGTTGATGTTGACGAAGCTGATGTCCTCAACATCAGAGGACCAGAGTGGGGCCAGGTCTCTAATTCCCCTTGGTTATTTAACCCAGTAACTCCTCTGAAAGCAAAATATAGGTGAGAAGCCTCCTGGCTAACGTAGTTGTTTGGCTTTGCGGTGGCTCAGAGCACAGTTGCAGTTCTTAAGGAGACTTGCTCGTCTCCACGMTGCAGAGGAACCCTTGAGCACCAAGAAACAGAATCCTGTCAGAGCCATTTCAGCACGGAGCGTGACTGCTGGCAGTCACTTAGTCCTTGCTGCAAAGGAAGACTTCCCACAAAGACTGAAGAATAGAGTGGAAGGGGAAAGATGACTTAATGTTGGGGTGGCAGTGGAGCTTTGTCAAAGCTGTAGCTGTTGTCTCGTTCCACTGGCAGCCCTTTAGCTGAAGGATACTGTGCAAAGAGTGATTTCTAGCAGCCTTTGTTGGGATTTGGGAAAGTGCAGGGCAGCTAGACCTGTAAACATCAGACTGGGCTTCACACAGCCTGGAAACAGGAAGGTAAAGGAGGTGTTTGCTGCTTGTTGGAGGGGGTGTGTGTGTAAACACATCTCCTGGTCTCATTTTAGCACGCCAACGAAGATGTGGAGAGGATGCTGTTAGGAAACAAGTGCGACATGGAAGATAAAAGAGTTGTCCCCAAAGCAAAAGGAGAACAGGTGAGTGGTGGACAAGAACCTGCTTGTCAGAGCAAGCAAACGGGGGCCACGACTTCCTGGCCTCTCCAGATAGGTGAGGTGCCCTRGAACAAACGGAACAGCTGGATTTGCTGGTGGTTGGTAAGTGTAGGGAGCGTTTCCTCAGCAGTTGCATTGAGAACAGCTGCCACAAATGGAAGGAGCTCAGCTGCAGGGTCTGCTTCCTTTGGGAACTAAASTGTTGCAGATATCCCTTTATTAAACTGCTCACCGTGGGGCAGGTTTGTGTGCTACCCACCTGCTCACATCCAGGCATCGACCTGTAATTTAACACACTTTCATTGCTGTCCCTTCATCAGTAAGCTCTGCATCTTCTGTTGTGACAGTTTGCCTGACTTCATCTCCCCTCTSCTGCCCTAGCAGCATATTATATTCTCATAAGTTTTGCTCCTACCCGAGTTACAGCTGCACCGATTTGGTATCTCCACAGTAATGCTAACCTGCTGCTTTTTTCTTCTTTTTTCGTTCAGATTGCTAGGGAGCATGGTATTAGGTTTTTCGAAACTAGTGCAAAAGCAAATATAAACATTGAGAAGGCATTCCTCACATTAGCAGAAGACATTCTTCGAAAGGTAAGTGCTTGCAGGTTCTGTCTTCCTGAGCATATTAAAAAATAACCTAAAACTTCAGCTAAAAAAAAATACCCTTGCCTTCAAAATTCACCCGAATTGTTGCAGCTTCTTATTTGCCACCTTAAGATCACCACCTTCTTGAAGGAGGAGTATTGGGTGGTTGAAGCTTCAGGTGGTGGTTTGATGCTTCCGTATTGCAGAGGTCCTCCCCGGAGGGAGTAACACACGTCAGAGCGCCAAGCAATCCAAGCTGGTTGCTCTTGAACTCATAGTTGTGCTGTAGCTGGCCTGGAGTTAAATTGATCTGGAATTGATGTAGGAAGGAGCTCTCCTTTCCCTCCTGCCCTTCGTCTCTGCCGTGCACAGGGAGCRTGAACGTTTGCAGCTCCGTGTCGGGATGGCTGCAGTCGGATCCTGGGAATGCCAGAGCCAGCAGGCTCCGTGTGAGGCCTCACAGGCCCTCCAGGAATTGCTCTAGTCACTATAAAGTCTCCTTGTGTAAAATACAGTTTGAAAGATGGCAGTGGTGCAGAATCTGCAGGTGCCTCCGTGGGCTGTTCTGCGGGTTACGCCGCAACTTCAAAATGTTTCAAATTTTAAATTTAAAAATGTTTTAAAATGTACCCTTCATTTCCGGGATGCCTCGTTCCATTGCACAGTTGTTGAACCCCATCCTGATCCTTWCCTCAGCTGCAGGAACCCCCGGCCTTTCTCCCTCTTCTCCCCCTCCATCCATCTGGCTGGTTTATTAGCTAGGCTTTGAGCCATCCGTCCCGATACTGGGTGTTCCTGGAAGGCGTCTGCCAGGACACCCAAGTGTCTGTCAGGAGTGATCTGGATCCAAGGGGCACATGGACCAAACCCGGCGCTTCCCACCCCGTTTCTCATGGTCAGCCCTTCCAGCCTCAGTGTGTTGTTGGGATGATTCCCGCAGCCTCGGCACCGCAGCCTCCCTTCCACCCGCCGCTCCTGTTCAGGGCGAGGCCAAGGCCGCCCTTTTGCACCCCATTTCAGTCCCGATGTGCTCAGCAGCTCCTCGTTGGCCGCTGTCGTCTTGCCTTGCTGCTTCGTCAGTGCTTCCTGGGCTTCGTGGGAGAAAGTAGGTGAAAATGGGTGAAAACCAGACAGACTAGCAGCCCCAGACAGTCCTTGGGGCCTTCACATTCCTACCGTGGACCTCCAAAGGCCCACCACGTATGTGATGGAACTTCAGGCCAGTGTACAAACAAACCAGGGACCTTGGATGGGCCCGGCACCCTTTTTCCTTAGTTGTTCTCGCCCTGTTTGCCCACAGTTTGTGCGCAGGCCGCCTTGGCGATACCTCCCCACAAACCAGGGCTGAASCCGGAGCTTTGCTGCCCAGCGCCGCCCCATTTACCTAACTTCTCGCCTTGTTTCGTTGCAGACCCCTGTAAAAGAGCCCAACAGCGAAAATGTAGATATCAGCAGTGGCGGTGGGGTGACGGGCTGGAAGAGCAAGTGCTGCTGAACCTCTATCACCAAGCGCCATCCACCGCCCCTTTTTTCTCGCTGCAAAACAAACCACTCTGCCCGTTTTTAACCTTAAACCGACGTTTTGTTCCCATTTTAACAAGCTGCTGTCTCCCTTTGTCTTTCTGTTTAGGACAGCTTGCGTATACTATAATTTTCTCAACAACATGTATAGGAAAAATCATGTCCGTGACTTCATTTTTTTTTTTTTTTAAATGTTCCTGCTCAACTTACCACTACGTTTTGGTTGTATTATAGTCCCGTTCTTCCTGACATTAAAACATATAGCAATCATATTCAACTCTACTCTGCAAATTGTATAAGAATAAAAGTTAGAATTAACAATTTATTTTGTACCACAGTGGAATTTTCTGTCCTGGATCATGTGCTCGAGCCCCCATCTCTAGCCGCATCAGCAGCCGAGCCAGGAAAAACACTCATTTTCGCCTTGCCCGTGTGAAAGGGGTTTCTTTTGTCCCGTGCCTTACGTGGAAAGGAACTTTGGTTTTGCATCGCTGTTGTCTCCTCCCGGCGCCGCGCTGTCCCCAACCCCTTGTGATGCTTCGAGGACARAGGGTGGCGGCCGGCGCAGCAGGACCCCGGCCCGCGCCCGCCCCCCGCGCCCCTTCCTTGGCCTGCATGCTGCTTCGGTTTGCCCCCCGCCCCGTGTGATGTGCTCGTTAAAAGGATGGCGACGCGGCGTCTTTGCCGGAGAAGAAACCCAATTCCAAGCACTGATTTTAGCTTTCCGGATGAACTGCCGACGATCCCCACTAACTCCCCCTTAGCCGCCGTCGGGTCACTAGTTAAAGCTCCCCTCTCCTGCCTAGCCCTCGGGTTGTAGCTATGGACGAGTTACTTGCATGCACTAGTTCTCTATGGAGGGTGATGTGGTTGTGTGTGTGTCTGAGTGTAACCCGGCGTTCCCGCGGGAGCCGCTCCCGCCCCGCGGAGCCCCCGTTCCGCCCGCGGGRGCGCCGGGATTCGCTGCCCCCCACCCCAGACCTGCCCGTTGCCGCCGCTCCAAGAGGCCCTTCCATACCGGTCCCCGGCCCCGCCGCCTCGTGCGAAACCCGCGCTTCCCAACGGCGTCCGAAAGGGAAAAAGGGAGCAAGGCGGCGGGGGCGGCGGCGCCCGGGGCGCTCGGCTCCTGCTGTAACCGCGTCGGGACCCTGTGTAGCGGCCGCCGCCGGCTCCGCGTCCCCCCGCCAAGCCCTCAATAAACCGCAGCGTTTCTGGACGGTCTCGTGCTCTTCCTGCGCGCGCGGCCGCGAGCCCCGGGGCCGCCCGGACAAGGAGCCTCCCCCGGGAAGCGGCGCCCGGAGCGGCGGGAGCCGCATCCCGGCCCCGCGCGGAGCCCTCGGGACACGGGCCCGCCCCACGCCCGCCGCTTTGTTTTTTTTTTTTTTGTTTGTTTTTACTTAATCTTTTATTTTTTTTTTATTTTTTTTTTTTCGCTACTCCACTCCGGCGTTTTATTTAAAGCACGTTTCTTTTGTACCACTTACTTGTATGGAATTGTACAAACCGATCACTGTCCCGGTCTTGGTGGTTCCAAGAGCAAATAAAAGCTTTTATAAACTTGCCTCCGTGGCTTGCTGGGCCCGCGCGCAGCCGGGGCCGCGGGAAYCTCGCCCGCTCCCTGCCCTCTCCCRCCGGGATGAGGCTGCATCCCAGGGCCCTAGGGCTGCATCCCGCAGCCAGGCGGCTCCTGGTGCCAATCCGCAGGGATTGGGAGCGCGTCCTGGTGCCTCCAGCCGCATCCTAGGCCTGAGCTCGGCTCTCCCGATATTCCCAGGATCCAGCTCCTGCTGGATCCATCTCTGGATTCCGCCCGTCTCTGCCTGCACCCCAGCCCCTCAGCCTGGGTTTTCCCATGGGAAAGCCATGGAAATCGGGGCCTCCGCACAGCTCCAAGGAAGGGGGCTCCGAGCTCGGTGCCTTCCCAGGGGGCGGCCACATCCTGACCCCCCTCCTGCCGGCTCYGGGGCTCCGGGGCTGGATCCGGCASCGCYCCGAGGCTGCGGGGAGGCGGCAGCCCCAGCGCTGGCTCCGGGCTGCTGTTCAGGTCCATGTCCRTGTCCACATCAGGGTCCGGGTTGGGGCAGGATCTGGATCCAGTTTGGAGTTCGGGTCCGGGTCAGGATTTGGGGCAGGGTCTGGGTCCAGGTCTGGGTCTGTATCCTTGTCTGGTTGGGGTCTACGACTGGGTCCTCGTCAGGGTCTGGATCCAGGTCAGTGTCCRGGTCCGGGTCTGCGTTCAGATACAGCTCGAGGTCCAGGTTTGGGTCTGGATCGGGACTGGCGTTTGGGTTGGGGTCTGGGTCCAGGTTGGGGTTAGGATTTCGGTCAGGGTCTGAGTCCAGGTCAGGATTGGGGTCCGGATTGGGTTTTGCATCCAAGCCAGGTCACAATTGCAGTCTAGGTTTGGGTCCAAATCTGTGTCTGGTTGGGGTCCTAGTCTGGGTCTGGGTCTGGATCTGAGTTCAGGTTTAGGTCAGGGGGTCCGAGTGGGGGTCTGGGTACAGATCCAAGTCCGGGTCTGAGTCCAAGTTAGAGTCGAGGTCGGGATCCAGAGTTGASTCTGGGACTGGGTCGGGGTTTAGGTCGGGATCTGTATCCGGGTCCGGGTCCACGTCGGGTTTTRCATCGGAGTCCGTGTGCGGGTTGGGTTTTAGGTCGGGGTCCGTGTCGAGGTCGGAATCCAGGCGCAGATCCGTGTCGGGGTCCGTAACCAGCCTGGGGTCCGTGTCCGAGCCCGGCTCCCGATCCAGCTGCGATGCTGGCTCGGTGCCCGTATCCAGGTCCGCGCCCGGCTCCATGTCCGGCTCCGTGTCCRTGTCCTGGTCCGTGTCCCAGTCTGGCTCCATACCCGTATCCGGGTCCGGCTCCGTGTCCCGGTCTGGCTCGGGCTCTGTGTCCCGGTGCGGCTCTGAATCCTGGTCCGTCTCGGGCTCCGTGTCCCGGTTCTGCTCGGGCTCCGTGTCCCGGTCCGGCTCCGAATCCCGGTGCGGCTCGGGCTCCGTGTCCCGGTCGGGCTCCGTGTCCCGGTCCGGCTCGGGCTCCGTGTCCCGGTCCGGCTCCGAATCCCGCTCCGGCTCGGTCTCGGGCTCCGTGTCTCGGTCGGGCTCCGTGTCCCGGTCCGGCTCCGAATCCCGGTGCGGCTCGGGCTCGGGCTCCGTGTCCCGGTCSGGCTCYGWRTCCYGGTCCGGCTCGGGCTCCGTGTCCCGGTCCGGCTCCGAATCCCGCTCCGGCTCGGGCTCCGTGTCCCGGTCCGGCTCCGAATCCCGCTCCGGCTCGGGCTCCGTGTCCCGGTCCGGCTCCGAATCCCGCTCCG
>NW_020455687.1:280279-281543 GCF_003342845.1 Nothoprocta perdicaria
GGGGGGGACTGGCAGGGATGGAGAGACGTGAGCGGGGAGAGGATAGAAAGGATTCGTGAGACCGGGAAGTTTTGAGCAGGGAATGCTGTGGAGGAGCTGGGGTGGGCTGGAGAGGACGGGCTGGGATGGAGGGATGTGAGTGAGGGAAGGATGTGGAGGCTGCCACAGGATGGAGGGGATGGGCTCCGATTCAGCCCTGGAGTTGGGAAGGGAGAGTGGGGCCGTGGGTGAATGGAGGGACTGGGATAAGGAGAGGATGGAAGGGACGGATRCGACCGGGAGCTGTGAGCAGGGAAGGGGGCGGGGGAGCCGTGCTGGGATGGAGGGTGTCTGGGACGGAGAGCCGGGAAGCGGGAAGGGAAGGCAACGGGAAAGGGACAGAGGAGCCACTGTGGGATGGAAGGGACAGGCAGGGAGGGGACCAGCATGAGCAGGGGCTGTGAGCAGGGAAGGGACGGAGGGGACGGGATGGAGGGATGGGGACAGGAGGGGATGGAGGGGATGGGTGTGAGCAGGGAAGGCAGTGGAGGAGCTGCCTGGGATGAAGGAGTGAGAGTGAGGAAGGTGATGGAAGAGTTGGAATGGGATGGAGGGAGGGAGGGGAGCAGGGAAGGGATGGAGAGCCCAGGGAGCAAGAGAGGGACGTGAGCAGCATAGGGATGAGGAGCGACGGAGCCCTGGGAGTCACGGGGGTGGAGGGGACGGCGAGTGAAGGAGGGATRGGAGTAGAGGAGGGGAAGAAGGGATGGGGCTGAGGGGAGGGCTGGGTTGGCGGGGAGGATGCAGGAAGAGGCAATGGAGGGAGGGAGGAGGAGGAGGGAGCATGAAGGCTGGAGGCAGGGACGAAGGCTGGAGGATGAGGAGGAGGGAGGCACCAAGGAGCAGGGAAGGCCCCTGTCCCCTACAAGGAGCTGGCACCGATACTKACCCGTCTGCGCGGGCAGTGGGACCCGGGACCCCCGGAGACTCGGGGGGCGCAGGGGGGCACTCGCGGCTCCGCGCGGCCGCCGCCGGTGCACGGGGCCGTCCGCRCCGCGCCGGCTGTTGCTGGGTGACTGTGCAATTAGGTTGCGGGGCCGGGGGGGCTGGAGAGGGGCCGGCGGCGCCGCTGCCCGCGCGGGGGGAGGACGGGGGGACAGGGCCCCCCCGCCTGCGTGGGGCCCGTCTGCACGGGGGGGTTGTGTGTGTGCACAGGCGTGCACGTGTGCGTGCACACGCGGGCATGTGTGGGGTTAGGCTTGTGTATATGTGCCTGTGCCCCGTG
>NW_020455687.1:283586-284748 GCF_003342845.1 Nothoprocta perdicaria
GCATCTTCTCCATGGGTGCATGCCACTCCATGGGCACATTCCCCTCCATGGGTGCATTCCCGGCGCAGGGCGCAGCCGCCGCTCGCCGTGGGCAGCAGCGCCGGCGCCGCAGGCCGGGGCGGCCGCGGGAGCCTCTCCCCCGCGCCGCGGTCCCGGCAGCCCCGGCTCTCCTCAATAAACCTGTTGTTTGCGGCCGCTGCTCCAGCCTTTTCAAGGCGGACAAAGAAACTGTTTCCAGGGCGACTGGCGCCTCTTGGCAGCGGCACCTGCTCCCGGCCGGCTGTCCGGCCATCCGGGCCCCAGCGCCTCCCTTCCCTGCTCCAGTGCCTGGGAACGGCCCCCGGGGGCTGCGCCTTGGCAGGGAGCCCTGGGGGATCCGGGAGAGCAGGGGAATTGCTGCCCCACGGCCGGGGAAGGGCTGCAGGGAGCAACGGCGTGGATGCAGTTGGGATGCAGATGGGGTGGAGGTGGGGTAGAGACGGGATGCAGGTGGGATGTGGATGGAATGTACGCGGGATGCAGATGGGATGCAAGTGGGACGAAGCTGGGGTGCAGGAGGAATGCAATGGGAATGCAGCTGGGATGTAGCTGGGATGTAGGTGGGATGCAGGCAGGATGCAAGTGGGATGTAGCTGGGATGCAGGAGGGATGTAGGTGGGATGCAGCTGGGATGCAGCTGAGATATGGGTGGGATGCAACTGGGATGCAGGCAAGTTGCAGCTGGGATGCAGTTGGGCTGCAGGTGGGCTGCAGGAGGATGCAGTTGGGATGCAGGCCAGATACAGGTGGGATGCAGGCAGGATTCAGCTGGGATGCAGCTGGGATGTGAGTGGGCTGCAGGCGGGATGCATTTGGGCTGCAGGCAGGATGCAAGGTGCTGCAGGGGGTTGCAGCTGGGATGCAGGCAGGATACAGGTGGGCTGCAGGGGCAGTTGCAGGTGGGATGCAGAGGGCTGCAGGGGTGTCTGCAGGCGGGATGCAGGCAGGATACAGGTGGCTGCAGGTGGGATGCAGGCAGGATACAGGCGGGATGCAGGCAGGATACAGGTGGCTGCGGGCGGGGTGCAGGCAGGATGCAGGCGGGATGCAGGGGCTGCAGGGGCAGCCGCAGGTGGGATGCAGGCAGGATACAGGCGGGATGCAGGGGGCTGCAGGGGCTGCA
>NW_020455688.1:0-102950 GCF_003342845.1 Nothoprocta perdicaria
AAAAAAAAAAAAAAAAAAACAGGTGTTATTTTGAAAATAAGCAAGATCCACTCCATCTTTGGAGTCAGCACTCTGCAGAAATGGCAATTTTGTGACATGTTTTGTGAAGGTGTTTTGATCCATCTATCAGAAAAAAAGTAGGAATTGAAAAGAACAATGATCAAAGGAGACCCAGACATTTCTGGTTCTTAAGCAATATAAGACAAAAAACCACTCTTTATTATTGGCAAAATTACAATTGCTGGACTTGCAGCTTTTCAGGTCTTCCACTGACCAGTTGAATTTTCCACTGAGAAACATTCCAGAATCAATTTTCCACAATAAGCTGTTAGTATGATCTCTTTTTAGAGGTATGAAAATGAATCAAAACATGTAACAGGAATTTATACACTGAAAACAGCTAAAACATTAGGATGCAATATCTTAAGCAGTGCAATTTTTCTGCTTTTTTGCTTTAGCAGCCCTTAAAGACCACAGGGCACTTCCCTTCCTACCACCACAAATGTACTTGTCCACACCTGAAGCTGTTGTGGGAAAGAAAAACATGACTGGAGAAGGCTGTTCATATTTACCGTCAATCTGTACCAAGCCAATGGGACACTAGTTCACCTGCATTACCCAGGTTGCACCAGCCCACCCCAGAAAATGTAAAGAAATAGACATTGCACTGCACCTTATACAGCACAGAACAATTATTAGAGAGCGGGAAAATGCAGGTGCTTGGGTCATCAAAGACTTGCAGCTTCCAGCTAAGTTACATGACGTGGAGTGGAAGGGAGAAGGAGAACTATTCTTCAGCTTCACAAGGACTTTTACTTGTTAATTTATAAGACATCTGAATATACAGAGGATAATTGGCTAAATTATTGTTTAGCCAAATTGCTCTTCCAATTGCTCTTCCAAAACTTTGTGGCCAAGTTCTCAACTCTCATTGTAAATCAGAACTAGTACTGTTCTCTACTTAGATTCTCAACAACTTTAACTGATTTTGCACTAATATTCAGTGTTAATATTCAGTGATCAGCTACTCCTTTTCTGTAGACCTTATAGACAGGCAAGTGAATAGTCATATGCATTAGGAGAGGATTGATCCTGAATTGTACAGCTTCCTGTATTTTGCAGGGATTTTAGATAGTAGTGAAGTGGAGTAGTGAAAAGGAGCTGGAGGCCCTTCTCTGCTCTATAGTAGCAATGAAATAACAGAAGGAAGATGAAAGAAAACTAGAAAGGGATGAATCTGGCAAGATGTTGAGGTTTGGCTAAAGTAATTGAGTGCTGCTATCAACTCTTATTAATGTCAACTGCAAATGCAAGTGCTAAATAGGAAAGAAAGAATTGGACTTTTACAGAACTTTGTCATTATAACGGAAAAAAATGCTAAAAAGAAAACATCTTTATGAAGAGGCAAATAGCACTCAGCATAGAAAAGGACATGATATTTTGAGAACAATAGTGCCATTACAAATGACACTAGATGACACTAATAAATATCATTATGTTGATAGAAAGGAACTGAATCATATTCAGGGATCACAACAGAAGTTCATTCACAGAAACAATGAAAGAGGTGTGTCCTATTGGAAGATCACTAATTATTAATATTCTCTAGCTGACTGTCTACAAAATCAAAAATCCAGGGATATTCATTAATTCAGATTAAAACTGAAAATGCTCTTTCTTTTGCAAAGAAGTTATGAACAGCTAAAGGACATGGTTCTCTTGTCATATCATCACTTCCATACTTGACTCTAGTGACTTTAATGGACCTGTTCCTTATTTGCCCCACTGTCAGTGAAAAATGACTCAGTGAGTAGGGCAGAAAATGCAAAAGCAACAATTTTACAAATTGTTGCCACAATTTCTCTTCCATGATCTGAACGAGTGCATAACTCTTCAGTATAGATTATGTGTTGCAGATTTAAGATGTGGGAAAAATTCTCACAGTAAATGTCTTGCATTCTTCATTTTCAAAGAGATGTGTTGCAGGATAAAGTACAGCTGTGGGTCTCAACAGCATCTTGAACATTCATGCTAGTAAAAGCAGTAGAGCATTTGATGTAGGTTTTCTGTGAGTCGCCCATCTTTTCCA
This sequence comes from Nothoprocta perdicaria, assembly GCF_003342845.1. NCBI lineage: Eukaryota > Metazoa > Chordata > Aves > Tinamiformes > Tinamidae > Nothoprocta > Nothoprocta perdicaria. The sequence goes on from NW_020455688.1 coordinate 2,090, forward strand.
GTTCAGTCAGGCTCACCCCTATTTATAGGATAACAGTTGTGCAAGTGCCCATTGAAGACTACAGTAAGCTGAGCTCTCTAGAAAGAAAGAAAAAAAAATGCACTCATGAATAAATAGATCTATAGCTAAGGTTACAGGTTCAAGTTATTTCCCCTTTCCATGAGCTGGTGAGTGTCATAAAACATGTCAGACTTACTCAGGCAGTCAGGTTTTCTCTGGCTTTGGTTGCTCTGTAAACAATGTATTGTAATCTCCCTTAGACCGAAGGACTCAATAAAATGTTAGTCCATGCAAGTCACTGAAGTGAAAAGTGAAAAATATAACCTACCCCCCCACACTTCTTGCAATAAAATGTTTTATCAAGCTAACACAGTATTTCCTTTTTTTTTTTTTTTTTTTTTTTTTGTATCTGTTTAACAAACAGGAATACAGTAAAATTGGTGCTTACATTAAAAGAAGGGAATACTAATTCTTAATCTAGAGATCATTTCTATTTCTATCTGATTCTTTTATCAATATATAGTCTGTGACCACTCATAGCTAAAGCTACCACTGGGTACAAATAAAGCCATGATTTCAGAGCAGAGAATTTGTCTGTCTGTCTACAGACAATTGTAATTGCTGAATATTTCAGGTATCTTGTATTTCTAATTCTAATCAGCTTGAGAAAGTATATGAACAAAATATCCTATAATTGCAGATATACAGTGCAAAATGTATAGAGGCAATGATCTGAAATTTGCATCTAATAATACTTTTAGTCACTTAGGATTCTAGTCACTTAATCCTATCATTTCAGAACAGATCATCTCAGTTAGTTTTAGTCTTCTAAAATTCAGAGATCTTGTCCTATCTAATTATCCAGGCACTGGTATTTTTGTTTAAAGCTAATACACTTAGCTTTACTCAATAAACTTGCTCAATAAATACACTTGAATTAAAAGATATGTTAAGGAGCTATTTATTCTCTAACTGGTGCAAATATATCTCATGTGTCATTTTCTTTATGTACTCAATGAAATGTTATGCTTTTCTAATTCTGTGCATCTTTTCTGGGAGAAGAGGGGGAAGATTTGATCACAAGTAAACAAAGGGAGTCAGTTATATGACTGCATTGCAAGAGAACATGCTTTTCATAATCTGCTGCCTAAAATAATATTCTGATGCATTCTTCCTTTTTTATATCTATGCTAAATTAAAAAAAAAATGTAGTGTTAAGGTTAGCATATAACCAATGGGCCATTATGTTAGTCATTTAAAAGAGTAACTTATTTGTTTCTTAAAGTCATACTAGGTGTAGCAGAAAACAATACTGTTGTGGCAAGGAGAAAGGATAGGATATAGTGGCATTTGTACTTTTTTTTTTTAATTTAGAAAATGATAAATGATTCATGGAACTTCTTGGTTCATTACTCTTCCTTTCTGCTTGTGAATTTAAGTCTTTTTATCTTTTCATTTATAGTAATTATTACAAAAATGCACTTTATGTCTCTGTTATTTAATTTTCTCATGAATTAAATGCACTAAAAATAAATGCAATTTGTAAAGTGGGTATCTCAAAGTTACATTAATTTCAGTATCTAACTAAAATATGTGATTATTTGCAAAATTTACTTTCAAGCCATGAATCCCTTAGACATTTCAAGTAGTATTCTCTATTGTATCTGTAATCATGTCTGGTTTTCTTTGTAGTTGATAGAGAAAAATAGAGATTTTTCTTGTATTTGTGCACTCATCAAATTCACTTTAGATGTCTACAATAGTATAATATTTATCATCTAAAACTCAATTGACCACAATGACTGGGTCAGCTTCTTTAGATATATCTGTCTTTTATGGAAATTTTCAGTATTTGCAATGAAAATAGCAAACCATCACCTAAGCATTTCTGGCATATTAATCATAGATACAGGCCTTATTTTTCCAGTTGTTTTGAAATGTAAGCTTCTGAAATCACTGTCCTGACATCTCAGAAAGCATTTTCAACTTTTATACATACTGTGTATCCAATCTATTGATATATTTGCTTCTGATTTTACAGTATTTTTCTGATTTTTTTTATGTCCTGACAGCAAAATCTAAGACATTTTTTCTGTCTTACTTAGCATAATATCCTTTATATTGTTCTTCCCAGCACTCAACAGCTCAAACAAAAAAAATGGAGATGCTGAGTTCAGCTCCCTCAAATCTCGATCTAATCTTATCATGTTTGTTGTGTTTTTTTCCTTTTGCATTCTCTTCTGTGCACAAAGTTCAAGTTTCTTGGATCATTTCCTCTCTCTTTCTTTCATTGCCTTTTCTATTTTTTCTCTTTTCCCTCTGATTCCAAGTTTGGTATCTCAGGTGTCACAGTACCTTAGATACTTTCTTCTGTATGGGAAGAGTATATGATGATGAAAGAATATACTTAACTAAAATCTGACCCTAAATGATTCTTTTTCCACAAAGCTCATAGCTAGCTAAATTACTCACTTCAGTACTGTAATTCATTGAAGTCACAGAAAACAGTTTTCTGCAAGATTGTGAAAGTTTAGTATGTTTTTCCCCTCCAACTACAAAATATTCCCAGACCTTAATGGCTTTAATGAATTCTCTAATAAAAAATCAGTTTTGCCTAACCTTCTTTTTACTTAATTTATTTACTTTATAAGAGAATATGTTTCATCTAGATGTAAGCAAAAATAGGATTATGGGTAAATACAACTGATGAGGCTTTGGATGTTCTCAAGTGGCATAAGTAGGTCGATGAGTTTTATAGTATATTAAGACAGTAGAATAAGAACAAACTCAGCAAAGCTAAAGACTACCAAGAGCACATTTTTCTACTGATTTCTCTTTACATACTTTAATATTTTACTCATTTCTTATCATCTACTCTTTCCACTATTCTGCCATTTTCTTTTTTAAGCTCTTCCAGCCAGATAACTGTTAAATGCTAACTTTATGCTTTGAAGGGATGTAGCACATTTTGCTTTATTTTATCAAGAATCTATGATAACTGCTAGTATTAGTATGATATAAATATATGAATAACTATTAATTTCTCATAAAGAATGTTTCATAATACAAGCATCAAACAACAACAACAAAAAAATAGAGCTTGAAAATAATAGCTTCAATAAGCAGATTTTTTAAACATTTGAAGTAGACTTGCTATATTATGAAAATATTAGAATAAAAAATTATAATAGGTTAATTACATTTACACTATTTATTTAAAATGGGTTACTATTAACAGTTATCAATGATTTCATCAATAAAATGATCATACAATAGTCTTCTATCAAAGCAGTCAATGCACTGTACAAAACTCAGCATCTTATAGTATAGGTCCATAATAATTCAACCTTTTATATCACACAGTCTGGGTATATAGATTTTCTTAAATATTTATGTTCAAATTATTTCAAATTGAACATTATCTCATGACTTTCTAAAATGAATAGACGGTACAGTAGGGTGTCGTTCATCAAGTGTTATGCCATCATAATACTGAAAGATATTAGGTTATAACTGAAGCTTTGTTAAAATTTTGAGAATAACCTCATCGTCATTCCTAAGATTATCATTCCTAAAGTACATATTGTGCATTTCATACCCTGTAATTGATGCACCTTTCTCAAATCTAATGAAGAACAAATAAAATAATTTTCTTGTCTATCCAGTTAAGAATCAACATTATCTAAAATTATCACAAAAATGGAGGAACTGTAATACTTGAGATTAGTTATGTTGCTGCTGATGATGATCTGTTATTGCATAATTTTGAAAGCATCAAATCCCTTGTAACCATATTAAAATCATATTGCAAATCACTCATAATTTATTGCTGCTTTATTCATCATTTACTGTAGTACACCTTTAATAAAATGATATTAAAGGAATATGCACTGCTTCACAACTTCTTAAGTATGCACCTGACTCATGTAAATATCATGCTAAATCATAATCTTTATTCATAAAGTCTACTTAAATCCAAACTTTTTAAATGCAAATTCAAGCAAAAAAATGCATACTTTTGGATGCTCTCAGAAATAGTGTATATTTATTGTACTCACAAGAAAACTGACCAATGTGAGTTCCGGTCATACTTGCCTCTTCACAGATCATAACAAATGCTAAGCCAAACCAGTCAAACATTATACAGTTCACAATAGATGCATAAGAAGATTGACACAAAGTATAGTATTAGACATTTCTACCAGACATTTTTCCTAAATATAAAGTAAAATAAAAGTAATTCTTTGTGCGAGAGAGGGAAGTTTGACAGCAACAAAATCCAAGAGTCCAAGTAGTAAAAAGCCGTTGAATATTCCTTGCTCTTACCAAGGCAGCAAAATAGCATGAAGAAATTTAAATTACTTCTTATTTCACTAGCTATTTTCAATAGCTAGCATTTCTGATATGTATTTTGCACTTTCTCTATTTTTCTTCCCTCCCTCAGATATAATTGAGTCCTGGTTCAGGATTTTATACATACATGCACATTTGCATGCAAACTCATAGATATAATCCATTCTACTAGGTGATGAAAGTCTTTCTTATAGAAAAAAAAAAAGGTCTACTATTTTCAGAGTAATCAGGATTTCAATGTGGGCAACACAGAAAAAATAATATTGTATGTCCTATAGTTCAAAACTTTTGTAAAAGGTGCAAAACCATTCTTCCTCTTAAGAACAGAAACCAAAGTATGTCTAACAGGAAATATAACAAACTGTAGTGAATTACAACTATACTAGTGCAAAATTGACCATTTGGAGTTGTTCTAGAAATCTAGACTTGAAGGCATTTAAATAGTTGCAATCTGCCAGTAAAAATCAGCATTAAAACAAAAACACAGGATCAAACTGTAATGAATCATTTATATGAGTATTTTCGCTGAACACTGGGGTTTGTATGAATTAAGCACAACTCTCTAGGCCTGAGGTTCTTTCTTAAAGTTCTCCTGAGGGATATCCAGAACTCCACTAGCATTCTTTTGAAAGCTGTTTTTACTGTACATATTATAATTTTACCTGAAAATTACCTATGTTCTGAGTATCCAGAAGAATCTGGGAACATATATGTTGTTGAGTTTTTTTTTTTTTTTTGTTTGTTTGTTTGTTTTTTGCAGCAGGGGTTGAGGAGTTGTTGATTCTTTTGAATCCCAACAATCCCAAGAAAGGAAGTTTCTTTTGAAAGGTAGCTATTTTATTAATATGCCAGAAAAGGTAATAGTAAGTTATAAAATCATATATACCTTCTGATGTGGGGTACTCAAGTCAGTATAAAAACAGATGATTCTCTCTTCAGGGCATACGCTGTGCTGATGACATCTGGTGATGGTTTTCAGACTTATTATAGGATTTTATTAACAGTGCTGTGGCACAAAAGGGTGTGCCACACATGAAAATGTGTTACTTCACTTGAAGATGTAAAGGACAATTAAGCAGTGGCACCACTAGGGCTGCCCAGTGGGGGCTGCCTCCAGGATCTTCCACTATAATTAGCTGGCAAAATTCATCTTATATCAAGGAATAAGTGTAGGACAGCACATAGAATAACTTTAGGGTGAAAGGGACTTCTGTAGGTCATCTGATCCAACATCCTTCTCTCAATTAAAGCAGGTTTGATTTAGATAAGGTTGCTCAGGGCCTTGCCGAGTCAATGTTTAGTTATCTCCAATGATGGAGAGTTCATAGTTTCTCTGGGCAACCTGCTCGTGTGTTTGATCACTCTACTGATGACATTTTTTCTTAATATTTTATATGAATATCCTTTTTTTTTTTTTGGCATTTGTGTCTGTTTCCTCTTATCCTGTCACTCTACACTTTCAAAAAGAATCTAGTTTAATCTTCTCCATAACCTTTGCTGGATAGCTGAAAACAACAATAAGATCCCATCCTGAAATATTTTATTTTCTGAGCTGAACAGACTCAGCTATCTCAGCTTCTCCACATATACCATATGCTCCAAGATTCTGGTGGAATCCTCTTGATGGTCTTCATCTGGACTTGCTCGAGTATGTCCATGTCTCTCTGGTACCCAGCACAATATTCCCAACATGGTCTCACTAATGCTGGTAAGATGTGAATGACCTCCTCTAACCAGTCCTTCCTAAAAAAGTCTAGGTTGCTGTTGGACTTCTTTGTTGCAAGGACGCACTCCTTGGATTGAGTATAACCTGCTTTTTGCTAGGTTGCCAGGTTCTTATGTGAAGAGCCGATTTCCAGTCAGTTGGTGCCCCATCATCACCGCTCCATGAGGCTGTTCCATGCTAGACACAGGACTTTGTATTTTCCTCTCTTGAACTTCGTGAGATTTCTGTCTGCCCATTTTGCTAGCCTGTCAATGTACCACTGATAACAGACCTGTTTTCAAACATACCAAACATAGAATGCCAGAATCATTATAGTTGGAAAAGACCTTCAAGATTATCGGGTCCGACCATAAACCCTTCAACATCAGACTGGCTAAACCATGTCCCTAAGTGCATTTGCACGTTTCTTGAACACTGCCAGGAACAGTGACTCCGTCACTTACTTGAGCAGCCTGTTCCAATGCTTTACCACTCTTTCCATGTAGAAGTTCTTCCTGTTGTCTACCCTGAACCTCCTTTGATGCAATTTGGGGCAATTTCCTCTTGTCCTATTCATAGTCCCTAGGGACTATGGGACTTCTCCCTAGGGAGAAGACATCAATCCTTGAACCTGCTGACAACATACTCTGTCCCATCATCCAATACTGACACTAGTCTTAATCCCTGAGGAATATCACTAATAAGCAACTATCAGATTTTGTTCAGCCAGTTTTCCACTCAAGCTGTAGTCCACTAATCCAACTCTTTCTCATCGATTTGGCTAGGAAATACAGTGTCATAAGTCTTACTAAAGTCAAGGTGCACTGTTTCCACTGTTCTCCCCCTCATTCATTGAGCATTATTATCCAGTTTCCAGGGGTAAACTGTAAAACTTCCCAGAGATTGAAATCAGGTGAACCATTCTTCAAATTCACTTTCTTGTCCCGCTTGAGAATAAGCTTGATGTCGGTCTTTTTCCAGTTATCAGGAACTTCTACCACTAACCATACAATTACAGCAGCCAGCTCCCTCAGCATCATTGTGCATGTTATTTGCTTTCATGAACTTGTGTGTGTTCATTCTGGATAAGTAGTTCTTGTCTTGATTGTTTTCTAATGTGATTAATACTTTATTCCTACGGACTCTGCCTCAAGGTCCTAGGAGCCTGAGGCTAATGACGGAATTTACCTTGACAGTAAAAGAAAATGCCATTAAAAATATGGCATTTTTATAGTGATTATAAAGAAAAAGTCACAAATAAAACAAACTGGTGCACAGATTGTGTTTATTCTGCATGATTATTCTCCTCGATGTGAGATGCATGAGAGCAGTTAAAAAAAAAAAAAGTGTAAGGAATATATATCCAAAATGAATTTGTGCAGTAAAAAAGAAGAAAAAAAATGCAGCTCCTACAATTAGTGGACTCATTGCACATCATCCTTTTCATGGCATACATCCCTTTAATTATATTATGCAAAATACAGGCAATCACAGAGATGACAAAACTCTTATCCTTCAAACTGTTCTACTTGGCATAAATCACAGCATACTTCTCTTAAATGTTTAAAGACAAAGATCTGCCAAACAATGTTCGTTTGCCATATAGTCAAAGAGAAGAATCAAAATGATTACTTTTATCTTAGTCTATACGCTATTGTCATAGCCGCAATTAAAGACTCTTCTGAGCAGCGTATATAGAGTGGAGAGAGTTCTTTCAAAGCTGAAAGTGGTCAAGAAGATCACTACAATGAAAATCCCTCCTTTCACAATAAATATACTGAAAAATAAAATAAATATGAAAAAAAAACTCAAAAAGAGGTTTAGAAGTGAACATCTCCAAAGGTATTGGAAGTTGGATCAACTTTCTTCTCTTTCACTTGCTCTTCCACTTCCATATTCCTCATGATCATTATTGTGATGAAGCTTCCTTAGCATTCTCAGGATTTGTTCATTTTGGCACCAAAGATATCTGCCTAAATTTTTTTCAGGGATGAATTAAGGACAGCTTCTTTGGGTGGGGGGGTAAGACAGTAGCTGGCATGGTGGCATTTTTTTAAAAAAAAAGAAAAATGTGGTTGAAAAAACAATATAATATTTTTCCTTAAGAAAAATATTTTTTTTTCTCATAATGAAAAATGTTTTGTAGGAATGTGTCAATTTGGAATTTTTTTAACCATTTAAAATTAATCAATTCTCATTATTTTACTAGTTTGAAAACAAACTAGTTTTAGACAATCAAAACAATCAAAACATTGTTTTAGATTTATTATATTTGCTTCTTCTTCCACATCAAATTTTTTACTTTTCTGAAGAAACCATCTTTGCTTCAAATTCCACTTAAAAAAAAAAAAAAAACAGAAAAATAGAAAAATAGAAAAACAGAATTTGAGCTATTTATTCCAATTGGTAACAAAAGAGGACATAAAACTAGAAGTCTAATTTCTTACATCTTGTATGTCATACATATATATCACATATGTAAAATACAGATTCTAATTTTGGCTCAACCGCCAGTAGAGAGATGCAGTGTTATTTGAATGCTCACTTTTCCCTTCCCTGCACTCAAAACCCTAGTATAGTGCAGATTTTAGATGTACCAGAAAGCATTCAGCATTTATAGCCTTTAGGACTTGTCTAGCTGTCTAAGGTTTTAGTAACATACGAGTCCCCATGAGGTTTCTAAACAATTGTTGTCACTTTTCTAGTGAACTACACTTAAATACAATTTGCTAGAGAGGACTAACACAGTTCCCTTGGCCACTATAGCCAGGGTTTTTGATATCATTCCAGGAAACCTTGCCACTGACAGATTGCTGATAGTTCTGGGAATAAAGTTCAACTCCAGTACACTGGGCTTCCCAATACCTTAATGAAATTCCTGGAAGGGCCCTTTTTAGAGAGAAGTGCTTAATGGAATGACATAAAAGCAGGAAAATGCAAGGAACACAGGTGAGAGAGACATGTTTTCTCAGGTTACTCAAATTTCAGGGATATAGCATAGTGAAAATTTTCAGGGAAATAATACCGTGAATTCCACTGATATATCTTCACATTAGTAGCTTGCTTTCTAAAAACAGAAATGTATCTGAAAGCAAAGGCATTACAACAACATCTATCAGCCACATATGTGCTCAATTCAATAACTTAGGTTACATTAGCATCATCTAGACATCTGCACACATAAAAGACTTAGATAATGTATCCTCATCACACACATAAGTTAATAAAGTTGTGCTTCTCCATTTTACTGATGCAGAGCTAAGGCACACTGAGGCACAAGGTTTTCGTTCACCATGAAAGAATTTATGTATGAAAATTTTCACTGTTCACAGCATGTACTTTTTACACACTAGAAACTGCTGAAATCCACTTCTGCTCTCCAGGATTTCCCCAGAAGCATCTTACCTAAGAAAAAATGCTAAAAAAAAGATTCATCATATGTCTCTACTACCTTAGGTGTGCACCCAAATACTGGGACATTGCATGAAATGATGTCTTGTTACAATTTGCAGTACCCACTCAGGAGTGCTATATCAACAAGTACCAGCTTATCTCTTGGTCAGAAGATATAGGTAAGACATACATTAGGTCTCATCAAGTTTTAGGTCATAGCTGCTCAATATCTTCAGATTTAGGTGATTCCAGGAATATTCTGAGAGATATCGTAAGGTCCTGAGACTTTTTCACTGGGGATCTCAAAGCTGGATTTAGGTGCTGTATATGGTAATTCTTTTCATAGTCCTATTAAGCTCAGGACATTTGGGCCAAGCAATTCACAGTAAATATCACGAAGAAAAGATTTAAAACATTTTCTCTTAGCTCTGAAGACAGTACCATCATACTGCTGGACTAGACATCCTACCAGCATTTTCTTGCTACATAATTACACTATGTTGGCAAAATGCCTACTTCCACCTGAAATATATTTACAGACAAGGATTCAGAAAAAAATCAGACACCTGCATTGTCAGAGTGACATGCTCACAGATGGAGAGAAAAGATACAGTGTGCAATTTGTTGCCGCAGTAAAGTGTGGTGTAATGAGAACTATTAAGAGAACTATCACGCAGAACATTGCGAAACAGAACAATTTAAACAGCTTGCAGACTGGCCTCAAAAACAGCCTTAAGTGGGTCCCACCCACAAGGCTAAATTCAGAAGAGGTGTCAAGTGTGGTAAATAGAAGCCTAGTAGGAACTATTTCTTTCAGATAATATACCACTCCTTAGAAGAGAAGCCCACAAAAAGCTTGATGTTTTTTTCTCCCTATTCAGAGAGCAGGCTCAGACACACAGTGAACAAGAAGAACTGTGCATACTTTTCAACTGCTTATAGCTTGTGGTTTTTTTTAATCATTTAGCAAGAAGATATAACTCCTACTTTTCTGTCCTGTACATATAATTATATGACAAACTTTTGGGGGGCATGTGTATAGTGTATACATTTTAAAATCTCTGAGCTTTGCTATATTACCTTTAAACTATGTAGATGCGTCCATAGAAATGAGTCACTTCTGGAAGGGTTGGAGCCAGGAATATTAACTGAGATCATGCAATTGCAAATAGTTTTGCCAAACCAAGAGCACCAAGTAATGCAGTTAGTCACTGAGAGATGATTAACTGCCAGTGAAAGTCAGATTCTGATTCAAAAGCATAGCTCTGGTTAATAGAAAGTGCTGAATGGGATATTTCCTCTGATAAGGTTATTTGCAAAACATTTCACAGTGTTTTTTTTTTAATCAACTATTCATCAGAATGAAGCAGGTGTCTCCTCCTACAAGGTGCTGAAAATCCTGCTTAATCATATTGTATTGGTGGATAATTAGGGCATTCTTCTGCAGTCATAACAATTGCATGAGGTTTTTGTTCTCCACAGGTGTTATAAACACAGGCTTAAAGTCTGCTGGATGATTGAGAGAAGGGGACAAACTAAACACTTGACTTCTCCAATGTTACTTCACATCTGTCTCTACTGTTTCTGTAAGTCTGGATTTAGGTGGATTTTTTGTTTGTTTCTTTAATTTTGGCCTTGAAGTTGGTGTAGTAAAAGTCCAATGAAATTTGTTTACCTTTTAAGAAGCAAAGTTAATACTTTAATGCTTCTTTCAGTATTTTACATAGCCAGAGGAACCCTTAAGAGGTGTGTCAAGTTCCTTAAAAAATGATTTTGAAAGAAGCAAAGGAATGTTCATGAATAGGTAATTACATGTAGGAATAATAGTCATTTTAATTATATTTACTCTGCTAATCAGAGACACTGGGAGTTGCATCCATTTATTGAGAGCTTGACAGGTTTTATCTCAGAGCATTTTATAATTAAGGTCATATATTCACTCCGTGCTTCCCTGCTTGAGGTAATAAATATTCCTAGATTATTTAACATGGAAAGTAAAGTATTTTAGTCAGCTGAAAGTAGGCAGAGTATATTCTCAGGGACAAATTCTTTTTTCTTTTCTAATAAGTCTAGGGTTTAAAGAAAAAGAGTCTTTATTCAGTATTTTGGGTTGGAGGGACTAAGCACTACAGAAAAAAAAATCCTTCAGCATATTACTTTGACCTAAATTGCTAGTAATTTCTTTGTTTTGCAACATCATTCAGATATTTCATTAGCATCATTAGCATCTATAACCTAGAGAAAAGCTTTTTTTTTTTTTCTTTTTTTTGATACCCTGCCTTGCCTCACTCACTTTTCCTCAGAAATATGACAACAGCTGGCAGACTCAGTGGTGCAAAAATGTCTGATTCATTTAGTTTGTTGGAGGATAGAGATATTCATGTGGGGAATCCACTTGTATTTAAATTTGGGCTAGTATTCTCAGTTTGTTCAATTATTCCCCATTCCAATGTTCTACATTTGCTTTTATAAATGTAGTGTTCTTTTTTATTTTAATTCCCCTAATGCCATCACCAGAATGGAATTACATACCTCAAATATTTCTTATCCTTTCTTCTTTGTTTTGATTCTCTAGTGTATTCTACTTTCACATATGCCAGGCATAAGGGCTACAGAAAAGTGCACGGATCCTAGTAGGAATGAATCCTGCTTTACCAAACCATTTTCACATTGTACAAATCAGCAATCTGCTCTGAGACTGCAGTAGAACAGTGATTCTGTTCTAGAGGGTGAAGGTCCCTCCTCAGAACCGACTAGGTAGCAGTTCCGAATCTGGTTGCAGTAGGTACCTAGCCTACTAAACTACTTTTTTCCAATACTACTATGAAGCTGATATTCCTGATATTTGATGAGAGAAACTGGAGTGAAAAAAAAAAAAAGAAAAAGAGGTTATTCCATTGTCCCTACATTTTTATTAAATACTAAAGGTCCTTCATATTTCAGAAGCATAAAATGGATTGATTACAGATGGTCCTTTATGCTGTTCAACATTACTGTGTGAATCTGTGACGGAGGCAGGTAATTAACACACATTCCCACTCTTCTGGTACTTGCATCTCTGTGTTATGAAAGCAGACATACAAAAGGCATTAACAGTTTGATAGTAGCTATACACAGGTGTCCATACACTATGAATAGTAAAATCATAATAAAATCTTAATAACAGCATTTTAAACAGCAGCAATTGTGAAGTGTCATCTTAACAATTTTTGTGCCTGTCCTTGAATGATATTTTTATATTGTGTTCTCAACAGAGTCCTTTCCAGCTGGTTGCTTTCTCCCTCCCTCAAACACAGTATTCCATAATATATACCACTGAGAAATGAACTGGTGATATAAACACTAATATACATGTGCTTGGATAGAGTAGTGCTTTGGGTATACAAATGTGCTTTACTAGCACAGATTTGAGGCTAATTAAATATCTGTTGTGTTGTAAAACACTCTCAGGATCATTCTGGCTTTAAGTGTTATCAAGACTTTTTTAGAGCTCTCCAAGTGGCACTAAACAGAAGAACGTACACACTTCAGCACTGTTCTCTTTTTCACACTTTCCACTGAGGTCTCCTGGTTATTTCCTTTTAGAAAGATTGCAGTGAATATTCCTTCCTTCAACACACTTTGCTGCAGATAAAAGTATCAGAATGGTAAACCAGCATGAGAAAAGAAATAGTAATATGACAGTTTTGATTAGCATTTTGAGGAGTTGATTATGAGTAGTTCACAAAAATCTTCAAAAACAGTTCTGTAAAGAGAAGCCTTTTACTAAAATCCAAATGAATCTTTTCATAAAGCATATGGAATGAAGCTTATACCTGCTTATGCCTTATAATGCACACGCATAAATTCTTTAGCACTATTATTTCTAGTTTTAGCACTATTATTTCTGTAGAAGATTAATAATTCAAGGATAAATGTATTGCTTTAATATTGCTCTTCCCTTGACATTCACTTAATAAAGCCACAAATCATTATGTTACCATAAGACAACAAACATTTAACAAGAATTTTCAAGTGTATTGTTCCCTGATGATTGTACCAAAGGGAAAAATGCCTGAGAGAATTTATTCACATAATATGACCCATCAGGAGTGTAAAACACTAATGCTTCAGATTGAAAATAAGATTTTAATATGTGTCTATACATTATGGAATAAAGAAAGATTGCTTTTATAAGAAATCCCATAATTCTACTCTAGCTGCACTTTTAGCAGGAGGATTAAAAATAAAAATATAGTAAAATAAAATAAAATAAGCATATGTATCTTTGCAGGTGAAGTTTTGGGATATATCAAGGAGAATTTAGATAGGTTATTATGAATCTATTCTATCACCTTTTCTCAATCTATTGAATCTATTCTATCACTGTTATATCACCTTTTCAGTTACTGCTTTTACACTTCTACCTTCTTTAGTGTTCTGTCCACATATCATTCTTTTCATTCATCCAGTAAAGATTCAATATACTATTTGTAATTCTTTGGCACCTTCCCACTGCCTGTTTAAGCACCAAAAAAAGAACAGTCCAGACAATCCTTTTTCTCCTCTAATTCTCTGTTAAGAATATAAGAAAATATTTTCCAGTGAATAAATCAAATTTAAGTCACTATAACTATAAAATAGTGATTTCCATGTGCAAAAGACAATTTTTCACATTGTTTTATTCTCAAGAAGTTACCATTTTGCCTTCTAAAAAACAGTTGGTCTCATTATTCGTGAGCACTTTTCATGCAGCAATTGATCTTTCGCCATTAAGTCATTAATACTTATGTTAGTCTGGACAGAAATAAGCATTACTGCCATCACTTTACAATTAAAGAAATTGAACCTGAAAGAACAACCTGAATTGCGGTATACCAGTACTCAAATATGAAACCAATAAAAAGCATAACTTCCTTCTGAAAGCTAGATCATGGATGATTTGCTCAGCGCTACAGAAGCAATTATTATCTGAGGACAAGTGCAGAGTCCTTCCCCTGGGGAGGAATAACCCCAAGCACTGGGACAGATTAGGGGTTGACCTGCTGGAAAGCAGCTCCACAGAGAGGGACTGGGAGTCCTGGTTGACAAGGAGTTACCCATGAGACAGCAGTGCCCTTCTGGCCAGGAAGGCCAATGGGCTCCTGGCTGCATCAGGAGGATGTTGCCAGCAAGCGCAGGGAGGGGATCCTGCCCCTCTGCTCAGCTCTGGTGAGGCCGCACCTGGAGTGTTGGGGACAGTTCTGGGCTTCCCAGTCTAAGAGAGATGTGGAGCTTCTAGAGAGGGTCCAGTGGAGAGCAACAAAGATGATTAAGGGACTGGAGGAGAAAATTAAGGGGAGGAGACTGGACTGAAGCATCTCTTATATGAGGAAAGACCAAGTGAGCTGGGCCTGATTAACCTGTAGAAGAGAAGGCTGAGAGGGGATCTGATCAATATGTATAAATACACGAAGGGAGAATGTAGGAAGGGGCTAAGCTCTTTTCAATGGTGGCCAGTAATAGGACAAGGGGCAATGGATATAAGCTGAAATATAGGAAATTCCACAGAATCACAGAATGGTTAAGGTTGGAAGGGACCTCTAGAGATCAGCTAGTCCAACCCCTCATATCCATGTTAGAAAGAACTTTACTGTGAGGATGACAGAGCCCTGGAACAGGCTGCCCAGGGAGGCTGTGGAGTCTCCTTCTCTGGAGACCTTCAAAACCCGCTTGGATGCAACCCTGTGACCCACGCTTTAGGTGTCTCTGCTAGAGCAGGGACTAGATAACTTCTAGAGGTCCCTTCCAACCTTAACCATCTAGACTATCTTTACTCAGAGGAAGATCAAATCTTAGTATTTACAAATAATGTATGGCTTACATTTAGTACTGTTATCAGGAAGCCTTAAAGCATAGAGCAAAGAATGCCTGTGTAATTATGCTGTAACTCTATAAAATATGAAATAGAAAATCAAAAGAGGGCAATTCTTATGCCTTAGATCCTACTTCTGAGCAAGAATCATACACAGGTCCCCTGAACTCTACATCTACTTCAAAGTACCATTATTCTTGAAAAAAAAATCACAATAAGTGATTAAGTAAGCTTATGAAGTAGATGTCTTCATAATATTCCATTCCTTTCTCACAGGGTTTGGAAAGGTGTAAAAATTGCATGAAGTCTTTATTAAATGTTTCCTTTTTAATCTATCATGTTGCTTTAAACATTCCCCTTATACAGTCATATCCTATTAGTAACCAACCATCCTCATTAATTCAATAGAAAGAATGATTTATCTCATTGGCAGTATTTTTATTGAATTAGTGGAGTTGATGAATGGTGGTGTAATTCAATGGAAGTGACAATTCAAATGTTGCTTGGATATCCCTGAACTCTGAGGGAATTTATTGTTTGAAATCATAATTGTCATTGCTTGACAATGAAATAGCCCAAATTTGAACATATCTTGTAGATGGGTCCATATCCAAAATGCGGTATTTATTATCTTTATATACTGCAACCTACTTCATAATATCCATAGAGGAAAATAGCAACAAAAGACAAAAGAGTTCATGTGTTCTTGTAAAGTGTTCTTTTTGTCCCTGAGGATTTTCAAAGATTTTAATTGTCTGCTGAAGGATAGAAGCAATGTCTTGGATTAGAGCAATGGAGCAATGAAGCAGTTCTATTTAGCTACAGATCTGTTTTCTTCATTTTCAGGGGAGGTGTGATGAAAACTTCCAAGCACATATTTGTTTAGTAGCTATATTTGGAAAGATGGAGAATTTCCCCTTGAAATCATCATTAGCCAGGTCACTCAAGCATACCTCAAACATTTTTTTTTGTGTGTATTGCAAGGAATAGACTCTTCATCTGCATTCTGAGATTTTTTTTCTGAATTTTTTTTAGAAATACTTCAACAAATGCAGTAGCAATTTGTAGATGTTATAAATAATATAACAATTTTCTGACTAAAAATTAATCCCAACTCATTTGAACTCTGACAACAGACACTTAATATTACTTAAATCTTGCTGTTAATTCATTTTACCCCCAGAGAAAAATCTAAACATAAAATCTGTTAGACTTTAAGAAAAAAAAATCACTTAGGAACATGGTAAGTTAAAAACAAAACAAAACAAAAAAAGGAAAACCAAACTCCAAATTAAAAAGCAAGAAGCAACTGTAAGTAAAAAAGAATCCATCTTCTTTTCTTTTTTTTTCATATTATTCTCAATTCTCCTGTCAAAAAAAAAAAAAAGAAAGACTGTTTTTGCTTTACTTCACCCCACCAATATTTTTAATAACATAATCAACCCTTAATTATTTTTCTACCGGGCAACTGGAAAACAGAGTTTCTCTCAATTGCACTTTTATACTTTCCATGGAAACCTTTGGCTGCATGACTACTTTCAACAGCTCTTTTCCCCCCGCCTTTGTCCCCCGTCACAGACACAAATCTCATTACAAAAACAGTAATAATGAGTAAGATACCTGGAAGACAATTGGCTGTTGGCTTATGGGCATAGCCAGCTGAAATCCTGACTCTCTCTGCTCTCTTCCACTTTCCAGTCCTTTGGCATATCTAGAGAATGAAACCTGTCAGATTTGTCTGGATCTAAACCTGCACAGCACTAGTCTTATCTCCTGAGAGTGGTAGTGTCTCTGAAAGAAGCCATTCTCCCTGCACTCTGCGAGCTGAGCAATCCAGATTTCTTCTGGAATACCTGACTTAAATCTGGATTGTCATCATCAAAAGCCAAATAGATGAATAAGTCTATCTAGTGATGGGTAAGGCACAACCACATGAAAAGGTGGTATTAAAATAAAAGGCACTCATGCCGTCCGTAAAAGCAGCTGTTATCTTGAGACCTACTTCTTTGTAATGTATATAGTCATTTTGATCTGTACAAAGAAATTCCAAAGCATATTCTTTCTGATCTGGTAACTTCAGCAAACTCTTTGCTATATGTGGATGGATGACACAGAAGTTGTCTGGGAGTGGACTCAGAAATAACTTCTTTCTGTGCTTTCCAAGCTCTGAATCTGGTGCAAGGTAACTATCTGGTAACATTATCAAGGGACCTAATTTTGTCAGTACATTGCGCATAACTCAGATTCAGATTGCTTTCATCCTGCTGATGATCAGCTGAACATTGTTAATATCATTATGTAGAGCTGGATATATGATTCTAGCAATTCAGATTGCTAGAATTTGGGGCAAAGCCATTTTGTAACTCCCTTGAGACTCTTTCCTGCTATCTCATTCGAGGAAAGTATTCAAAGACACATGGTAATAATACACATGAGTTGTGAAGTCAAGTTAAGAATTTTGACAGCAGAGTAGCTAAAGTTATCACATCTGGAAGTGAAATCATTAAATCTTATTTACAGAGATACCTGATACACAGAAGTACTCTTTGTCCAGTCAGTGGAGTCATTGCAAACATATGTATTCTTAAAATTAAGAATTAAGAATTACACAAAACATTGTGTAAGAATGTGTGGAGAGAAACCTGATGGTGAAAAATACTCCTTGAGTTAAACTAGATTCAAAAAAATGGAAAAAAGATCAAAAAAAAAAATGCCTATACTTAAAAACAAATTAGAAGTTCCATTTTTAGGACAATTTAAGATTTTTCGATGGATGAAGGACTTTTTAAACATGTATATTCTTAATTACATGCATAATCCTTTGCAAAGCTTAAAAGTTCAATATCTTACGTTTTTGGTAGCCTACATTTTCTTGTCACTGACCTGAGTTTTTTTAGCTCAATCTAAACCAAATTAGTCTTTTCAGAAACACTAGATGGTATTAATTATACAGTTTTAGAACTTTGACAGAACCTTTACAATGTTACTATTTTCCCTTAAAAAAAAAAAAATTTTTATGATGTATAGTATCAGTGCTTTAAGTAAAACTGCTACAAAAGGGAGAATAGATTAAATTCTCAAATTTTACAATTTTCTTACATTTTTTGTATACCCATTTTTTTGTGAGTGGCATTGTATATTTTCAAGTGCTTTTCCCTTTGACATTTAACTGTTCTGCACATCTAATATTGTGGAAATAAAAGGTTGTTCAAAGGGGAAGAAGAGTCTGTATGGAACCTCCTTCAGAAATCAGTACATCTCTTTCTGAATCTGT
The DNA here is from genome assembly GCF_003342845.1 of Nothoprocta perdicaria. Classification (NCBI taxonomy): domain Eukaryota; kingdom Metazoa; phylum Chordata; class Aves; order Tinamiformes; family Tinamidae; genus Nothoprocta; species Nothoprocta perdicaria. The sequence continues at coordinate 20,648 of NW_020455688.1, forward strand.
ATGATGTACTGTGGATGAATTAAAAGAAATAAATAACCACATTACTTCTGTTTGCTTCTGTTGGTAGACGTACCTTGGGAGCTCATTAGTATGTGACTGTTTTACAGTCAGTCAATGTACATCTCAAAATATTATAACTCTCTGAAAAATTGACTAGGTAGAAGTAAAAGTAGAATATTGTTTTTCTTTTCATGTCAATGGCAATAGACCTAAATTCAAATTGGTCCTTGATGATGCTTAGTCAATAGAATGAAGAAATCTTCTAACTTAGCATTAGATGCATATACCTAAGAGACATAATATAATATGACTTACACACATTCAGTGCCAATTCTCATAGCATTTACTTGACAAACTTGCATGGACAGGAAGAATAAGATGCCACACCATTAAAAGAGATTATCATTCATCACCAAAGTTATTTACAACTCATTAAAATATTTGATCAGTATAACACACTGGAGCAAGTCTCCCCTGCCTAGGCTCTCCCCAATATCTACACTAATTAGTAAGACAGAGTAGTAGCTTTATGGAGTAATTTACTTTAAAAGGGCCTTCTGGAACTTTCTAGTCCAGCCTTCTCCTTCTTTCTCCTATCAATTCAAATTTGTAGGGCCTTGCCCAGTCAAGTATTGAACATCTTCAGGGCGGAGGGCTCATAACCTCTCTGTGCAACCTGTTCCAGTGCTTAATCTCTTCATGGTGAATTTTTTCCTCATAATTAATGAGGTTTTTTTTCTTTCTTTTTTTTTTTTTTAGTGTAATAGGGTCTTTAAAAGAGGGATGAATACTCTTTCACAATTTTGTTTTGAAAGTTCGTCTAAAGAAAAGCAGATATTCACAAAGCCAACATCTTACTACTGGCTCACTTGAATGTGTAATTACTGGACATTTCTATGGTTTAGATGACCTAAGTATAATGCCAGTAGTTAGGTGCTTCCATTGAGTTCCTTCTCTAATCATTTTTCTGTTTTGGTCTTAAAAGCTACGTATGACAGGAAGGTGGGGAGAAAAAAATCAATAAACTCTAATCTCTAACCCGTTTTTACAATAAACAGTAGTCTCCTCACACTTCAGTGCTTTTACAGCCTTTATTAAGGGAACTGAGAATTCAGTCTATTTGATTTATAATTGGAAATCATAAACTATAACATTCACCTGCTGTTCATATGCACAAACGAAATGATACAAGGCAGTTTCATCACTCAAAATAGTAATTGGCATGAACCAGCTCTGGAATACAGTGTACAGATCCCTAAGGTCCACTAACAAGCTGCTGTAAATACATGCAGCTGTAGAGAGAAAAAAAAAAAAAAAAAGAGGAAAAACAATGTAGTATTTTTCACGTAATTTTGGGGTTGATTTTTTCAAGTAATGGAGGCAGAGGAGTCTCCTTTTCTCCTTTTTTTTTCACCTGATCCTACAAATGTTTTTGTAAAATGAAGATGACTTTATTGATCTGAAGGTCTTACACTAATCTGAGAATGATATCAGAGAAAAACAAACCACAGAATAGCAAAATTATTTACAGTTTACAAATTAATGTAAGTAATGTTATAGTGATCTAGCCACTTGGAATATTAATTCTATTACTGAAATTTTATACTTCAGCATGCAGAAAGGGAGATTTTTTTTTTTAAATCTAGAGTGTTTTGAAATATAATTCAAAATGAATCTCCAATTTATGTTAATTCTTCCCTAGGCAGAGAAGGAACTCAGTTCAGCAAAACAGTTTGCTAGTTGTCTAATTAAAAAAAAAAAAAAAATAGAACAGAATTAAATATTGGCTTGCTAACAAAACTTCCTCTAGACTATTGTGCTCTTTAATACACTATATTTATATCACAGTGATAGAAAAACAGAAAAATGGGTAGATCTATGGATGAATTAAGTAATCAACTATGTGCTATGAAATCAATCCAAGCTGCATACATATATGTATGTATATATGAAGTCTTGTATGTCTATGGAATATACACAACTGAAAAGATCAACATTTACATAAAATTATTAATTACATCTTTCAATAACTCTAGCTTTTTGTTTGTTTGCAAAATGTAGGATGGCACTGTCATTTCTGCTGTCACTCTGTATCTTGGGATGAATGTTGACCTTTTGTTACCAACCGCTATATCTAAGACAAAGATTAAGGTAAACAAAACTTTGAAAAGCCTGTCTTTTTTGGAGAAAATATTAACAGAAGCTCTTGAGATCTGTGCATCTAAAATCATTCTTTTCTACTGACTTTGTTTTGTAAAGCAAAAAATTGAATTGTTCTTGACCTTTCAAACCACTGTGGCAAATGTGCTCTATAACCAGAAGTAGGTCACTGACATTACAATAGAAAAGGGAGGACATATACAAAGGGGAGGTCATATACAAAGTCATTTTTCTTATATATTTAACACATTGGTGGTTAAATGAAGCAAGTCTGTGACCTGAAGTCTGTATTTTTAGAGGAAGCTGCATAATTAGTGCCAGCTGTCTTATAAACTGCTTTTATATACAGAGACTGAAAAAAAAATAAAGAAATAAAAATAAAAAAAAAAGCAAATGACAAGCATTAATTTAGACATATTAGGTGGGTTCAAGGAAGACATTCTTTTTCAGACATGCTCTGAAACATGGCAGTGTAGAAACCATTAATGAGTAGCATTGCTTTACCAAAATTATGTTTTTTCTTTTTTTTTTTTTTTTTATTTTTAACTATAGACTGGCAAAATAGGATCTGATCTAGGACAACACTGGTCTGCAGATGTAGATGGAAGACAACATACTAATGTAGGAAAGAGGTATTGCATCTTCCATGTTGACAGTCTAGTCACCTTAGAACTTAAGTCTAATTTAGGCATTGATGTCTGGTTCTATTCAACCCAATAAAAATCTACTTTAGAGGAGGGATAATTACTCAGTACCTCCATCCCAGGAAGTATGAGACAGTATCTTTTTCCAGGGTCAAAAATTTACTGCTAAGAGATTTTATTCCTATTGAGAATTTGGGAAGGTGATTTTCCATCCCACCTTCCTCTGAAAAGCATTTTGGCAAAATTATGCCTTCCAGAGAATATCAGCCATTTCTCCCTGACACCCTTCACCTGAAGAGAAGAGCAATTACCTCTAAAAACTTTTCTGAATATGGGTTTTCTTCCAAGTTTAGGAGCTAAATGCCCCAAAGATTTACTTTTTTTATTATTTTTTAAAGGATAATAACTATGACTTATTTTACAAAGTGAAGGGATGAAGTGGCACTTTCTGTAAAAGCTACTGTGAAAGCTTCACAGTCTCAGTTGCTGAATTCTTCACAGAGACTGGAAGGGAAACATGGATTGTCTTTGAGAAGTGCTCTCACCTGCTGACATGGTGCTTGTTCACAGTCTTACTGAAGTCACTGGAAGCTCTTCTACAGTACTTGTGTCAGCTGTGTACGGTGGTACAGTTCACGTGGTGTAAATAGACAAAGATTTTGAAAAAAATGATTTTGATTTATTAAAAGTTTTTTCATTTTATTGTGTAACTTTTTTTTTTTAATATCCCCTGGAGATCAGGCATTTCATTGCTAACAGCTAAAAGAGCTAATGCCTACCAGAAACCTGACACATTTCCAATTTCCCCACAGTTTTCAATTTCCGTCTTTCTAAAAGAATGGATTAAATGGCTTTAGTACCTACACTGTATTGTGCATCAGCCCACAGGGGCCTTTTGCTGTCCCTGCAAAGGCTGAACATGAGGATAAAGTCATTCCCGGTGCTGGTCACTGAGTTCACTAGAGTAACTTCAGGAATACATTTGGTCTGTCATCTCTTCATTGAAGTTTGGGAAAACACTCTGAATTGCTTCTGATATCAGCATGACTACTGAAAAGTAAATTTAAGCAACAGCGCTGTGAATTGTGATGGTTATTGGTTATTATCCTGAAAAATACCAACCTATTCTAGGAACATTTGCAAGTCTATTTATTATTTGATGATTAGGAACAAACAGCACAACTATTAAAAAGCTTCCCCATTGCTAAATTACTTCTACAGTTTTGTTCTGTTTATTTTTTACAGTAATTGCTTCTGTCACTTCTCTTTATCCAGAAACAATACCTCTTTATTACAAGTTTTAAAGCTATAAAAACTAACAAAATACAAATTTCCTAATGACAAACACATTTTTCTCTTCTTTTTCTTTAAACAAAAGATTTATATTTTAAAGGCATAGAATATTTTGTCTTTAACTTTTTCTTATTGGCCTTTCCTCTTTGAAAGTTTATACCTAACTGATGTAAACTCATAATAGAATATTTCTATAATATTTGCCTAGACACTGTCTTTCTTTGGCTTTCCTGAAGAATTTTAAATTCTGGTTTGCTAGAAGCTGTAATTACTTTGCAAATTTGAAACTGTGAAACCAACAAGTTTTGTGAGATTATATTTAGAATTCAGCCTCTTGATTCTAATGATTGCTTTAACTTTCCTTTGAGGCTTTTATTTTTGCAGGGTTGCTATGAGTCCTGAGTTCCTTTGGCAATACAACCAGTTACTTTCCTGCTCAGCTGGCCATTACTGCTGAATTAATTTACTGGTCTGAACCTGCTACCATCCTTAAAGGAAATGCCATATTCTCGTTATATCCTTCCATTATACTAAACATATTGCCATCATTCAGGTTATATCTGGCTTTAATGACATTTCGTGACATTTCTCGTCACTATTACAGTTAGTCATCCACTCATGGTCACAATCTGCTTCTTTCTATCTCTAGGATAGTTGTAATAAAGCTGTATGGCTCTATTAGCACTTATACATGTCTTATGTGAGCTGTATACATCTGGAGAATTTCTCCACTACATTTAATATATTTTTGGATTCATTTATGCACTGGTAACTGGCAGAACTTCCTTTGTTGATATTGGTTTCATTTCTGTAATACAACACAAACTTAACTACCCTTCTTTGCAAACATGAAAGAGTATATTTTTACTACTTGGTAATTACTTTGGAAAATTAGATCTTTTATAAACTAGTAGCAAAGCAAAATTGTGGGAAAAGAAATGGTTGTTAAATTCAGCAGTGCCTTCCTAACAGATCCTGTCACATAAAAATTCTTTTTCAGCTGTGTTTATTTACATATACAAGCACACAAAGACCTTCAGTTGATTAATTTGATCAAAAATGTAAAGAGTGAATGCTTTTCCAAAATACTTAAGAACCTAATAACTAAGCTCTGAATACCAGTTTGAATTTCCTATTTTTTTTGTCACTCTCTTGAAAATAAAATAATCAAACAAGGGATGAAGGATGAAGGCTGTAAAACTAGGAATTCATTAAGATCTTTTCCCTCAAAACTGCACAAAACTGCACAACTGCTCTTTCTTTAACGATAGAAAGGGACAATGGGTCTGTGGGTAGCTTGGTGGATTTAGTCTCAAGATTCCCAGGTTCTGTTCTTGGCTTTGCTAATGATTTACTGAGTGATGCAGGGTAAATTACTTCACCTCTGTGTCCCAGTGTCATCAGGATAGCAACATAAAGTATTCTGAGATATAAAGATGTTTGAGTTATATGCTATTATCATTTATTATTTATTCTCTGCTCTTCTGTGAGAGTTTTCTAAAGATGTTCTGTGCCAACTAACTGACATTTTTCTGCGTCAAGCAGTCTACAGTTGTCTGAAGAACTAGGCGATGAGAACAATGATAAACAAATTTTCCTCATCTCTCTTCCATAGAATTCATGCACAAGGAAGTTCTTTACATGAAAATTATCACCTCTTCGGGTACCCAAGTGAAGATGAGTTTCCAGCAAAGAAACATGATCTCCCCATTCATTTCTCTGCACTTCTAATACATCATCGGTTTAAGATGAATAAGATGTGCTTTGATCAACCAAAGCCTGTCTGAAGATCATACACATCAACTACAACAGTATTGTAAGGTACTGAGTATGGTAGACTAGGAGGAAAATCATCTTCTACCAACTGCTGAAACTGTAAATGTTATAATGTTAAAGATTTTCTCTACTAGAATCATGCTGCTATCCATCTTTGCAAGAAAAAAAAAAAAAACTCACTCTTTTTTTTCCAGTGTATTCCATATTGGAATTTAAATTGTCTTTGTATGCCAGCCTCAGCTGTTGTTTTTATTAGCTTTTCTCCAGAAACTGACAAAAAAATATGAGTTTTTTTTTCAGAGCTTTTCTTCTGCTCTTGACGCCCACACAGCTGTAGCAAACGCAATGAGTTTTAGTTGTATGACAGTTCAGATAACAACAGAAACACTACAGAATTTGAATATGTACCAAGAAAAAAAAAACACTTTCAGTTTGATCCATTTACTACAATAGACATATTAAATATGGTGTATATTGACTCAAGCATATGACTTTACATGACCTTTTGCAGGAATCTCAACTAATTCTGCTTATGCTATAGATCATCACACTGATATAATAAAAATCCCCCCATACAGGACATAGTACATTGGGTTTAGAATGATGCCAACCTTGGCTAGAGGTGTGTCCTTGTTTGGAAGAATCATAGAATCATTATGGTTGGAAAAGACCTCCAAGATCATCAAGGAATGGGGTTCCCCCAGAGAAGCGGGTTGCTGTGGTCAGCAGGAGCTTGTGTCTACCTGCAGATGTGAGTAGCAGGCACTCTCCTACCAGGCTCTCCTGCAGACGTTTGCAGGCAGTCTGGTGAAGGCTTTTGCCGCCACATTTGCCTTCTTTTGCCTCACAGACACAGGAAATATAAGGGGATCAGCTGCTACCACATGCAGCTCTGTAGGTCTCTATAAACTGCAGCTCCTTTGGGCTGTCAGGGAGAATGAGTCCAAATCAGGAGTGCATGGGAAAAACAACACTAACTATCATTTTAATGTAACTCCTACTCCTGTTAGAATTACACTGCTGAATTTCTTCTCTCTTCTTTGGGAAAATACTGCTAGAGCAGAGACAGGTTGTTCAGCTTATAGTCACACTGGAGTCTCCGTATATTTGCTGCAGTTATTAGCTAAAGCGTCAGCTGACACTTAGTTCGAGTAGTGCTGTTTTCTTGTACTGAAATCTACCATTAAGGTCTTAAAATTGCCAAATATTTTCTTCCTTTCAATCTCCTAGAAAGGAAAATAGTAGCAGAGAATATAAAATATGCTGCTATTCTTTCGTAATAGCTGCAACTCTTGCATTTCCTGAAAGTCTGTCTTCTTAAATTTAAGAGCCAATATTGAAAGAAAGAAAGAAAGAAAGAAAGAAAGAAAGAAAGAAAGAAAGAAAGAAAGAAAGAAAGAAAGAAAGAAAGAAAGAAAGAAAGAAAGAANAAAGAAAGAAAGAAAGAAAGAAAGAAAGAAAGAAAGAAAGAAAGAAAGAAAGAAAGAAAGAAAGAAAGAGAAAAAAAAAGAAAAAAAAAAAAGAAAAAGAAAAAAAAAAGGAGAAAAGAGGAAGGGGATAAATGGGAAAAGGCCTGCAAAAGAACTTAATGTTTTTGCAAGCAGGAGGTATAGCAAGTCTACAAAGCACTCACATTACTAGAAAAGCTAGCTGCTTTTTCTGTTATAGATGCAGACTTATAAAAGTGAAAATAGCAAATGTGATGTATATTAGTAAGAATTTAACAGGTCAAAAAACTAGACCATTCATAGGCCTACAAGTTCAGGAATTGGAAGTAGAGGTCCTATAGTATTCCTTTAGTATTCATTTCAAAGTGAAATTTCAGAGTTATTGTTTTGTTTACTTTTGTTTTCTGCTTGTGATGCTGTGTCTGCTGTACCAGGTAACGTTCGTTCATGGCCTTTTTCACTTACAGATCTCACTATACCTAAATATTATGATGAAATCTCACCAAAAGGGAGTTAATTAAGAAATAAAAATGTTTTCTCTTAAAAAATACAGAAGGAGAGCATCCACATCATCCACATACTTAGAGCAATACTTAGACGCTACCTAGTTCTCCAGCTATCGTATGAAATCACATTTATAGACAGCAAAACCCAATTAGCTGCTTTTGCTTTATTACCATTCTTTCACACTGACTAGGGGGGAATATGGTAACTCACAGTTTTCATTTTAGGTAATATATTCTTGATCCCAGTGTGAGGTCCTGACTCATCAGCAACATTTTGTTTCCTGCAATTTCTGCTATTCTTAATATAATTAATAAACATAATATTGGTACCTTTAGTTGCCATAGAAACCATGATGTCTTTAGCTTCTCTTGAGGATTCTGAGCAAATCTGTGGTAAGTTTGACCTGACTTTGTCACCTTTTTACAGTCTTGAATGAAATAAGTTATGACTCCTGGGAGGAATGTTTGAATTTCTATCTGTGAGCAAAGTTCTATAAATCTGCATAGTAATTTGTCCCCATAGACTGTTACCAAATATAGTCTCAAGACCTTATTAATTATATCACCCAAAGGAATGTTATTAAGCTTTCTTTCATTTCATGAAAACACTCGACGCTGCTAATTTAAATGTGGCTTGTTCAAACTTCCCTGCTAAGTTGAAAATAATGTGAAACACAGACCCTTGGTATTAAGATTGAATAAGAAAAGGCCAAATGATACACAAAAGTCAGGGTGGGACATAATTTATCTTTCCTGAAATAAGTATACAAGAGAATAAAATTGGTGAAAATATTTTTTTCTCACAGCACCAACAAAACCCGTGAGTTTTATAAATATCTAATCAATGTCAAGATTTGAGAAATGAGTGGTTTTACAAGCAGTTGCTGCTATTTTTAATGTGTATATGGTACACACACTATAACACAATATGCCTGGTAGGTAGACAGAAGAACAGATGATTGTGGGTGTGAAAGGGAATGGCAGTTTAATATATGAACAATCAGCATGGACTAGAAAGCAGGTATGCCTATTACAACTGAGTTCCAAACATATTGGTCAGAGAACCGTGCTCTTGCTGAACAAATCTTAAGGAAAATTGATATAGCTTTAATTGGAGGGAATGAGATAATCTTCCAGACCAATCTAGTGGTCTGATACTCATAGTATCTAAATGAATACACACTCAGAAGACATGTACTTTAGAAGCTAAGTCAGTAGAAGATGGTGAGACCTATCTCTTATATCCTGAATGACTACTCTAAACAGTCAGTTACCAGATAACATGTAAGAGAGCTGACATCGAGAGATTCTCTTATCTTAGTCTTTTATCTTGGCCATTCTAGAAAGTTTTCTTTACACTGAATTTTCTGGGGCCCGCAGCCTCACACAGAAGATTTGCCTGATAAAATCTCTTGAGTAAGGTACAAGACAGAACCTTAATGCCTGTATCTGCGAATAACTTGCACATGTGATAGGCAAAGATGCTCAGTGTTGAAAAAATAAAACGCTTTTTTAAAACAGACAAGAAGAAATCCAAACATAGGCTCCACTAAGTTAGTGGCAGCTGAGCAAGGAGCTGTACTGTGATATCCGCCTCTGCCTGCACCTGCTTTGGGCAATCTTTACACCTCAGGCTGGATTTTGGAGCAGAAACAAAGTCTGCCTCCACATTTTGAAACTAGAAAGTTTTACATTTAATCAAAAATAAACATTGGCATAACCACCTGCAGAATCAGAGCCTATATTTGTATATTATGCACTTACAAAGGTATTTAGAGATGGTGAACGTACATTGTTTGACATTGTCCTGTCAGATACTCCACTAATATGTGATACTAAAGAAGTTTAACAATAATAAGGAAAATGTTATCTTTACTGAAGAAGTAATAAGAGTAATAAGGAAAATTATATTCTTACAGAAGCTTTATCATTTTTTTTCTTTCCTCCACTCTGTAAAATGAGATCTTCCTGATAGAAGAGACAGTATTTGTCTATTGCTCTTAACGGGCTCTCAAATATTCCGTTATTAGGATATGTAATGAAGTTCCTCCCCTGTGTCCAATTGACTTTTATTTGTTTATTTTAAGGCTGCAGAAAGGGCAGAATTTTTTGCCCTGTGAACTTTATGGAATAATGGATCGTTTCCTCTAATTATATTCTTTTTTTGCTTTTTTTTTTTTTTTTCCTTCCCCTGTTTAATTGACAACAGAGGATGACTTAGTGGGCATTCAGGAAAAGCCCAGGGATGTCATTATGTCTATTGCTGTTCATAATTGGATATCTTCATGCAATTTAAAACTATTAATGAATAAAATATAGGAGGTTTTTTTCCACACAAGAAAATAAAACATTTTTAGGAGATGGAAGGGTTGTTTTCATATTTTCAGAGAATGCTTGATATTTTCCAGTGAAAATATGCATTGTCTTTCTTCAGGGTACTTGGTAACAAGAGTGACAGTAAAAGAGAGACAATGTAGATGCCAAGACAGGACTGGTTTTACAGGAGAACACTGAGTATTTTTAAAGAATTAATAATATGCCTAGAATACAAATTACAGAACTTCTGGTTTTTATATTTACATTCCTTTACTACTACTTTACCTGCTACTATGATTATTCCCATTTGTTTCAAATATTTTTGAAACTGTCTTATGTATATCACTATGACACTGCAAAAGCAAAATGAATTCTGTACACTCATTCTCAGTTGCTCACAGCCACTAAGAAACTTCCTAAGATCATCTCTGTCAACAATGGGAAAATGAATAAAATAAGGTTGACTTTTTTTTTCTGCATAACTAAGGGTACACATAAGATACATAAACTGTGACAGGCAGTTGCTGATTTCAACAATAGGATACAGTTTGGTTGAATTGTCCATGTGCCTTTGAGACACTTATAGAATGTGTTCAACCATAACTTTGGAGAGAGTTTTGTTTCATATGTATTTATTTTATCACTCATTATCATTTTAAGACATTGATTTGTTATATACTAACATGATAATTTTATATTTGAACATAGTTGAAGTAGTAACAAACAGAAACTTCATTCTGCAGCATCAAATTTGTCTGTGTCTGGGAACAGTAAAAATTAAAATAAAACCAGACTCAGGCAATGCTTGCATTCCTTCAGTTACAGGTTCATATGACTTACTTCCTAGTATATCTAAAATGTCTAAAAGCTACTTTATAGCTCCTGTATTTCACTATGTAATTATACTGATAGAAGAAGATACACTGAAATATCGCCATGCCCTTCTTACAATGTTCTCTTTACAGAGGAAAATGATATTATCCAAGAATTTCAGAGAGAATCTTCAGAAGCACATTAAACCATGTTGTTGACTGGTTAGCTGTGCCACAGTTGTTCCAGTCAACTTCATATGGATGTTATCAGGGAATTGGATCTCACATTAATTATAAGTTACTTACTATTCAGAGATATCAAGAAAAATCTTTCCCTCTCTTTCTATCTGAGCGGGTCTGGAAAGAAAAAGTATAAATCCCTAACTGTACAAAGGACTCAGAGATAACTACCTTACACTAAAGCTGAAAAACTATGTTTGTCTTATATTTCAGAATTTCATGCAGCCTAACTACACATTGGTGGATGTGGAATCCGTCTTAGATATTTGCTGCTCTCCCCATTTACCTGGGGCCATGGGTTTCACATGCATCAGCCTCAAGGCTCAGGGCTACAATGCCGAAGTCATTTTGTTCAAATAATTCCTTTTGAGTGCAAAAAAAAGAGAAAAATCTCCCAAAGCAGTGGTTAGGGGATGACTGAAAGTGAATAGGAAAAGTAGAAACAAGATCCCAAATGTATGTTGGAATGCAGTTGTACAAAACAATTAAATTAAAGCTGGAAGGTTTGAACTTGCTATAGAAACAGGGAAGTAGAGAATTATTTAAGTTAGGGCATGATATGATCTATATAAAACTAAGTAGAATAAAGCTTCAGGGACAATACTCAAAATAAATCATGATTTAAACCAGTAAAGCAAATCATATGAATTTGAAGATGATACATATGAGATAAGAGCCAGACAGAGCATTACTAAAATAATACCAAGGAATTTTGTCTCCTTTACTAACAAGAATATACAGTTTTGACACGTTTCTCTTTATAATTAGAAAGTGCTTTCTGAGTAAACATACTTTTTCATTACTGGAACAATGGGACATGCCCCATTTCGCATGCTCACATAATCTAGATGAATAAATAATGCAGAACCAAGCCAGTAATTAACTGAAGAAAAAAAAAAAGGAAAGGAACAATCATAAAGATGCCAGCATGATACCAAATGAAAGTGTTTGGGGTCAGGTCTCTGCCAGTATGGGGGCTTAAGTCATTGATCTGTTTTACTCTGTGGGGCATTTTTGTGTTGTCTCTGACTGGACTTAATGAAGGAGTAGAGCTGAGTTATCAAGTGCAAGATAAGAAGTTCAATCATCCAGTTATTCATAAACATAAAAGTCCAATGTATTTTGAGTAACAATTAGATGGAAATTTTACCTTGTATTGTAGAATAAAGTAAAGCATTTGTTTTGCTTTTTGCTGGTTAACATTTTCAATTTTTCATATGAATGAGGCCAAGAAATAGGTCAAGGGAGATTTCAACAGCGTGTCATACTGATGACAAACCAGGAATCCAAATGCACTGCAGACTCATGGATATTAGCAGTCTGGAGGCAAATTATATAGCAGCTAGGTTCATAAGCTGAGAAAAATGTTATCCACATTGCACCTTCACGTTTAATGAATCTTTCTCATTCTTTTACTCTCTTTTCTCCAACTTCCAAGTTTTGTCTTTTTCCTTCCTGTTTCTTTCCTAATCAGATTCTTCATGGAACTGTTTCTCAAAAGAGTTCCTCTCTGTTAAACCTCTCTGTTAAACTTTTATTCATTGACAAAAAAAATCAGGTATTCAAACCTCTTCCTTCCCTCTTACTGTTTTATACCATATGCCAGATTACCCAATATCTGTTTTAGGGTATTACTTCAAAAATATAAATATTAAGTATATTCTAACTAAAATATTCAGTGCCATCACTTGAAGATATAAAAATGATTTGAACAGAAAATATAAAAATATAGAAAAACACAGGTTAATTTGATGCTGAGTATTTCTTGGTGGTCACCTGTGAAGATATTCAAGATAGAAAGAATCCTATTTTTTTTCTGCCTTTTAAAAATACTTCTGGGAGGCCCTCTTTCATTCAGAATATTTTTTAAGAGAATTAGCATTGATATCATGAATGTAAAACAAAAATCACGTAAGCCATGCCACCCAGAAAGCTAAATATGGTATACCTGGAACATTCAGTGAATCCCTCAATTTAATGTAATATTATTTTCTCATTTATAATTCATCGTTTATGGATTGAGAAGGTATATAATATTCAGTTGCATTTTTCTTCTACAAATGCTTCTGCAGCATGAGGGTCTAGCTTTCTTGGTAATCAGCTATTTTTTTGTGTATATAACATTAACGTCAGTTTTCATCAAAATTACTGCCGCTCCCACAAATTTTTCTTGATTTTTTGTTTTTAGATTCTAGTTTTGACAAGTACTTCATTAGTTAGAGGGGAGGCCTAGCCACATTATATTGCTATTAAATATTACAACTCAATAAATTTCAGTAACATCTAAAGTCACCATCAATATTGTAGAAATGTATCTATGGAAAGGTTATAATAATGGAAGTCAAACACATGCAGTTATGGGATGAAGCTTAGAAGCAAATATTTTCTTTTTATGTCAATATTTGAATTACTTTTTCTGTAAAAAATCAATATATAAAGGACAGATATGATGGCATCTATCTATCTATCTATCTATTTATGGCACTTCTCCCAGAAAGGAAAGCTTCATGGAATGCTACTCTGCCCTGTTAAGAGCTTTTTGTTTCACTGGTTGCTGTTGCCAAAGTTTCCCGGCACTTCAGGCCTGCTAATATTGATCTAGGCATCAGTTTAGTGAGCATAATAATGCACTGGACTGCTTTCACATGTGATATTCTTCAGCATGTGCCAAAGTCCAACTTTTACAAAAATATTTGGCTCATTTTTCTCTCTATTTCCAATCAATGAAAGTTATCAAAAACTGATAATCACTGATAAGCACTGCTATATCCTATAGTTATCACTTGTTTTTCTCCTCAAATACTAATCCAGTGGAGTAACTATGTAACTTGAAACAGTTTTGTTTTTCATGAGAGTTTTACTAAATTAAAGGATAACCAACCGGTCCTTGTACTAAAATCTACTTAACTGATACTGCTTTTTAATTAGTAGAATTATTTTTTCCTTTATTTTATTCTTTTAATATTGTCTTCCTCTGTCTGTTTTCATTGGTGTGACATGCAGCTCTATGTTTCCTCTCAGAAATATTTCTATATCTGTTTTGTTGCTGGAGATTTCTTCTTTACAAAAGTGCTAATGGAGTTCAGCTGCCAAGAGCTACCTTAAAGTTCAAAGTCTTCTTTCTCATCTGCAGTAACTGGAATGGCTCAAAGCACATGGGACACTACAAACATTTTGGGAGTATTCTCATCTGTTTTCCAAAACAGAGCATTTGTTTTCTATACTCAGAACTTTCCAATATCAAATTATTTTTAGGTGGGACTTTTTGTCAACACCACGAAGAGAAATTAAGATATGAAGCTGTTGGTTGTTGAATATGTCTACAACACACATATCACCTCTCAATAGAACACCTACCTTAAGGTCAGTACTTAGTAAACAATACCAAATGACTGTGACTGTGAATGGGTTAGATTTTCCTCTTGTTCATCACTAAGCATATTGCCTCTGCAGTCAGGCATAAGTAATCCTGCTACCAGCAATAAAATAGTAGTTTAAGATACTGCTATAACAAAATATGAGTTTTTAAAAGTACAACTTAAGGTCCCACTGGATCTGTTCCAGGATATATTTCTCATGAATGCCATTTGATCTGATTGGTGGCCAGTGACAGGACAAGAGGAAATGGGTTTAAGTTGAAACTCAGGCAGTTCCATCTGCATGTGAGGAAGAACTTCCTCACTGTGAGGGTGACAGAGCCCTAGCACAGGCTGCCTAGGGAGGCTGTGGAGTCTCCTTCCCTGGAGGTCTGGAAAACTCGCCTGGATGCCACCCTGTGCCACATGCTCTAGGTATTCCTGCTGGAGCAGGAAGATTGGACTAGCTGATCTCTAGAGGTCCCTTCCAACCTTGAACATTCTGTGATTCTGTGATCTGTGGGATAGCTCTGCATGAGCAGCACCTCACTGGAGCGTATCTCCTGCCACATTTGGGCATCCTCCATGATGAGCGTACAGCATGTAACACAAGCTTGAAGTTCTCTCAGAGTTTTCCTCTGAATGACAATGATTTCATCAAAACAGATGGCCTGATGCAGATATTACTAGTTCATCCTTTGAAGTGGGGAGAGGGAACTCTCTTTCCCTTTATTTTTCTGCCTTGTATAGCAGCACACATGCACACACATACACAATACAAGAATCTGTTAACTTAAATCTCTGAACAGAATTAACAGAATCCAAAATCTAAATTCATCCTCCTAAATCTAAGAATAAAGACCAAAGCCACAAAAAAGGACTGTATTCTAAAGTACAATGCTAAATACCAAGTTATTAAAAGGTATTTAAAAGCATTTAAAGTACTGGAATAAGATGTTCTAAGTGCCTAGTTTAAGCAGTTAAACTTATATGGGCTGAATTTCCTTATAAATGCTTGAAAGGCATCTATTGATACATCTATTGATATCCAAAGAACTCAATTATCTTTACAAGAGTTTTAGATTAGGCAACAGTGAACAATAATTTGAGTGTAAGGTAGACACCTATATATATTTATTAGACTTTTTTTATTTTTGAGATCAGATAAGTGGAAATCAGAAAGATTCCATAAGATCTTGTGCAGAAGATTCTGTACAATTCTACATACAATTCTCTAGTTATATCTGTCATGCATATATATCAGCAGTTGGTAGTTTACAAGAAGAAACTAGTCAAAAGAACATCACAGACACTCTATCTACATCTTGCATGAAAAGACATCCAATAGTTGATTATTTTTTTGACAGGAAGTTACTGCCTTTTGTTTCTCAAGAGTAGACAGAATAAAAAGCACTTGTGAAAAAGGACGTATTGTTAGCATAGATATTTAGACAGGTTGTTTAGAATGAAAAGCTTCTGGAATTTTCCTTCTGATATTCTGTCATTCTGTCACCTGAGAATGACAATCTGATAGCCTGCCGCATGAGGCAAGGAAAATTCACTTTGAAAACATCAGCAATCCTTGTACATCAGTTAATTAAAACAATCTGCCAGGGTTCCTCTTAGACATGCAATGAATCAGTGCTAAACTGAAGCGACACACTTTCACTGCTACTGCAATGAAACTGGAAGCAACACATTTATTTACCAGGTGACACCTATCTTCACTTCTTTGACTGATACGGGTTTTTGACTGTCACACTATCAGAGTCTAGTCTACATGTGATTTATTGAAATTTTTCAATTTGTTTCAGGGAATTATAAGACAGCATGTGGACCACAAGTTTCTGCTGGGACATTCAAGTACCATTTGTGCCTTTGGTTTGACTAATGATATTTTTGTTCTGGTCTGCATGTTTACAGGACTGGATAGCACAACGAATGTTTGTCATAAAAATTTCCATTTCAGACATTTAGAAGGACTTGTTTGTCCAAAAAATTCTTCTCCAGCTAAAAGAATTGGTATAAAAAACTACTACCTTTCCCTGACTAATAGTAAGAAACTTACTTCACATTCCTGCATGAGGTCCTCTGGTTACCAAACCTTTCCCATACTTCTGATGAGAGTGCTGTGAGAGTCTCTGGTTGGTGGGGTGACTTGTCTCTGTCAGTTGTCTACTCAGCTCACTTCCTGTGCAGAGCAGCGTGTTCTCCATGATCAGTGACAAGCTCAGAACGTGGCAGCTTGCTAGGGAAAGTGTTCACATAGGCCTTAGATGTTAAATTCTGTAGAAGCCGAGAAGTTCCACCATCAGGTGGAAAACACTGTTCAAACATGAAACATGTTCAAACCAAATGCCAGCAGAATGGTGTTTCATGGAAAAGCCCATGTGTTAGTAAATACTAATATAAAAGAGCACTGGTATAGGCAGGCAAGCAACTGCATCTGATTTCAATTAGCAATCTGCAGGAAGGTAAGATCCAACTTCATTCTCATTTGTGTATAGCCCTCCTGTCAAAGGAAAATAAAATCATTGTTTCCGCAGTTTCTTACCTACATAGGTAAGGTTACATTGCTCTTTTTAGCCTAAAAACTTTCAATTATGTAGTGTAGCTTATTAAACATTTAATTGTTAATTCCAATTAAACATTTTAAATTTTACTTTAAATCTGGGAAGGCCTAACAAACCATTTGAAATTTTTTGCTTGAAGTTGGAGGACAAAGGACAAACTCCTTGTTCTGTGTTTGCACAGCACCTGGAATCACTCAACACAGTCAATTACTGGGGCTCCAGAGCATCACTCAAGGGACCAGCACAGTATGGACAGGGAGGGAGAGACTTCTAAATGTAGAGCTCTGAGTAATTTCTGGAGGAGTTTACTTACCTAAGTTGAAGTTCATATGTTAAGTGCTTTAAGACATACAGTGAAAATACTTCCTAAGCTTATAATGATATGTAATGCCACAAAATTAGTTATTCTTTGCAAATGCTTTAGATGCAAGTGACATGAAGTTATCAAGTGGTGGCATTATTCTCCCTCTGAAAAAGAATGGCCAATTGGTTTTCAGGGTATACATAAGAAAATAAAAATGGCCAGCCATGAGTTAAATATTTCATTGCATTGCCACCTTCACAGAAATTAAAAAGAAAATAAGAAGTAAACATGACTCTACAATTTTAAATTGATCATTTTTCTTTAATGTGTGATCTGATATCTGAAGCATCATGTTTTTAAACTAGTTAGCAAGTCTGGTGTGCTCTGAAACAGTTACCCTTCAGTTTGAAATACTAAGATCAGACAGTGGGTCTTAGTTTGCTCCTTTCAAAGTAATGCAGATAGTGTCTTTTCCTTGAAATTATATAAAAAATCATGTGAGTTATTCTTCTTCAAGATGCAGCAATAAATCTTTGCACTTGAAAAAGAAAATTCATCCTCTTAAGAGATCTTTCTTACCTTTTATAAACTTCAAATATCATTTGCTTTACATTGTTTACATTGCTTTACTGAGCACACCTCAGTTATTCTTACATCTAGAATATATATTCTATAGTTAGCATAGATTGCTGTGAATATGAAGTAAAGGATACCACTGCTTTTCATAAAAAATACTGTGGATTTTACTTAGGGTAGATTTATAAAAAGAGCATAGATATTAACAATAGGAAGAAAAAAATGTCATTTCTCTGCAGAGCTCTGCAAACCAAACTTATGCACTGATATATCAGAAGCACGTATGATGCTGCGAGATAAACAAGAGAATAGTCCATAGAAGAATGAAATATTGCCATGCAATATGAAAATAGCCCTGTTGAAATAATTTGAAAACTTTAATTTAAAGCAACAAAGTCAGATAATTTGAAGATGAAACTTTACTGGTGCTGGTAGTATAAACCTTACAGGACTATACTTATTTTAATGAATATTGAAAATTAGCATGCAATGTCTAAAATATTTAGTCTAAAGTCTAAAGACTTTAACTCTTTCTTCACATTAAAAAATCCATATTTAAACCATAACCATAAAGAAATTAGAAGATACAAAACAATGTCACCCTCTGAGAAACACTTCATGTGTTTACAAATATTGTTAGCATACTACTTGCCCTCATATAGCTACTAACACTACTGGTTTTGCTAAAAAGACTACTTTGTGATGCTTAATGAATGAGAGCTCTTTCTATATGTGCTTGTCTAAGGCAAGTGGCAAGTTTTTACTCCTTCATATTGAATTCTAGATGCCATGGAATGTTAGACAGTCAATGTAGGTGAGCTAGAAACAGGGCAGACAAATATCTGCACCTATCTATCCAACAGATACATAATGTTGTGTATTATGATATCTAGCTTAGATATTATTAGATTTATTATGAGATTAGATAAATGATGATTATTTATTAAGAATAAAGTAGTAGCAAGATAATAAAGAAAAATGATAAACATATCCTGAACCCTAAAATCAAATTTCACATTTTAAATGAAAGTATTCTGAGATTTTATTAGTGAGTGAATTTCAGCTTCATAGAAACTGGAGAAAAAAGTTTTTTTGTACTTTTATTTCTTTTTGTTCTAATGCCTTTAACTTTGTTAATGTTGGCATCTGCAAAAGTACTGAATAAGTTCTGCAAAACCAGATTAATAACTATTGTGAGTTGCCTATGTCAGAACTCTTGAAGGGAAATCTCTTAACTCTTCTTCGCGTCTCTTAAAGTTCAAAACAGTAATATATTAATATTCAATGACTTAAGAATCCTGTCCAAAAGAAATAGGTTTCTGTTCAATGATTGTTTCAAAGGAATGCTCAAACACCAAAGGATAAACACTAAAGAAAAATTGGCCTCATTTATTAATTAAATGCCTAATTTTGAGCAGATATCCAAGAATTGTTATCCAAATATGATTCAGTTAGTTTAAAAATGAATTTATAATACAGTTAGGAAAAACGGTCTTTTCTGTTTTCTCCTTTTCATTGTAAAAGACTGAACAAATATCAGAAACATATTCTAAATTTTAGATATTTAAAGATAGGTAAGATGAATCACACATTTATTGCTAAAGTACAAGGAAGACTGTGGTAATAAATGCTACCAACCTAGAAGGGAAAATCAATACAAAAGCAAAATCACTGGACATTATAAGCCCAGAAACCTAACGTTGTGTATTGAACTTAAAGGAAGCTCAAGCACATTAAGCTCTCAGAAATCACTAAGCAAACCAGGCCAGTCTATCTAACATTGAGTTATGGCCTTCTATCCCCTTTGTGAAGAGGTGTAGAATAGACAATCTCATAGCTGACATACCTTTTCTTTTTTTTTTTTTTTTTTTTTTTTTATGGAGTGTGATGTATTGTTGACATAGTAACCTCTATTATTTTCTCCAAAGTACTTCTCTTTCCAGTACTGCACTAGAAACAGAGGTTTATTATTGTAGCCTTGTATCTATGCTGCTTAGATAACTGGCCAGTAATGAATTAATAGCTCTTGATCCTTTGAGAGTTGAACATCTCCTTCCCCTCTGGACTTTCTCTAGTTATAGTCATATGATTTTTGCTCTAAAAATTGCATAGGCTCTTTTTTTTTCCTTTTTTTTTTTCCCTTTGCAAATTAACTTTAAATCTGTAAAAGAGTATGATCCTTTGGAGGCTTTCTGCAAGAATTACACCCATCTTTTCTTCTCCCAGACACTCAACGATGTAGGGAAAGCAGCATACCTCTTTTCTGCTGTTTCCTAAATTATTAAAGATTTAACAAATATAATCAAAAAGAGGTGAATCACATGGAGATCATCATAGCCACAGCCAAAAGGTAGATGTTGAAGGAAGATCTGTGGAATCAAAACATCTCTGCTATTCCCCATATGCTTCCTGTGACTCACAGCTTTCATTCAGCCTGACTGGATACTCAAATCAGAAGGATATCAGGGATCAGCAAAAGATAATAGTCCTCACAAAAGTGTGGACATTCCCATCTATTTCTTTGTTATATATATGGTTTGTCATTGTTTTCTCTGAAGACTGTAGCTTCATATATATACTTCAGAAAAACTCCTGAAACTGATGAAAATGATGCATGCAAATAACTATACCTGAAAATGAGATGATACTGCTTTGGCTCTAATTCATTCCCTGGAGGAACTTTTTCTTTTTTTCTGCTCATTATCCTTACTCTTAGGTTGCTGTTGCTGTGTTGCTGTAGTAAGTTTGCTTATGTCATCTTGTGTTTTTTGTTGTTTTTTTTTTTCATTTGTTTGTTTGTTTGTTTGTTTTGTGGCAGGAACATTCCTTTTCCTGATTTCTATTCTGAAGATGAAATAAGATTTTTTTTTCTTAGATATGTCCCCTTTGCAGAAATCAAAACCCTCAATGAAATTTTGTAGTTTTCCTTCCTAATGAGTTCAGACTTTCAGACTATTCTGATGTGTGACCCAGGCACTTAGCTACAGGATGAAACAAAAATGTGATGTTTCTACATCTTATTTCATTGGAACTTTATTTGCCTTTTTGAAAATGCTGCAAAAAGAAAACATTCAACATCAATTTCCAGGGAGGAGTTGACCTAAAATGTTCGTGCCAACTCACAAAATGTCATTTCTTTGAGAATGGAACGTAAAAATCAAAAAGTGACTTATTGATATAATACAACTTTTGTTATCTTTTGTATCAACTCTCAGTTATAATCTCACTTGCATTTCCGTTATTATTATTACTACTAAATAATGTGTATTTTTATACTAACACATCTGAAGAGAAAAAAATCTCAATACTAACCACCTGCAAAGGCAAAGTCATTAAGTAATATTTTAGTTTCTAGTATATAATAAAAAAAAATGAGAAGATAGTGAGATGCCTTTTATTTTCATCATAGGAGCATGTCATGCAAAGCTATACTGCTGTATAAGTACATCTTCATGATTAGAGTATTATTTCTGCAGAAAATACTGCTTTTCTGCAGAAAGCAGTAGAAAGGAAGACATGAAGCAAGCAGTTTATTATTAATATACCAAGAGTTGCTTTCAATTCTATAATCATCAGGCAGCTCATTTCACAGAAAAACATGTTGCAGATGATTTTTTCTGCTTTATTTTATTCAATTAAAATATTATTTTTATTGTGTTCCTTTAATTTTCTTAGGGCACTTGCTATCATTATAAACTTGTATAGGACTACTGCCTAAATAACATCATGCAGGACAAAAGTTAACAGTTGCAGTATCCCATCAAAGAGTTCGTATTTGCGTTTAAAGTCCTTTGAACCACAAATCTGAATCATTAACTCTAAATCAGCAGAGTTATATCCAGTCTGAATACCCTCTTTAATTACCCAAATAAATGCAGTTGAGGCTTTTCAACATATGAACTTTCATTTACAAATCAAAGAGATTTTTTCTTAGTTCTTAGGCAATCCAGCTTTTTGAACTTCGTAGCCTTAAAACCTTGACTAAGAATGAATTGTGACAATATACTGTAATATTGTGGAAAAATGCTATATGCTAGAATAGTTCTTATGGCTACACATTCATTTCATATAGACGTAAACTTAGTCTTAAAGCCCATCCTTGCCATTTTTTACCATATTTTGATTACAAATTTATTATTAATATGCAAGCCTCTCTTGTTTTGCGGAGTCTAAAGGACACCAGCATTAAAAGGACAATGGAAAACTTGGTGAAAAGCTTTTAGTGAATTAGAGCTGGTCCAGAATAGTAGTTTTCCTGAGTAAATGCCAAGTAATTGGCTGCTCATTGCATACCATTCAGTCAAGCTGTTACTGATGCTGTAGTATAGCTTGCGATGTGCACAGAGCAACTGTCAATGAAAAAGTCCTGACTACTCATAATGCAATTATACCTTTTGATGTTTTAAAAATATTTTTACTTGTATTTATCTACATAAAACAAAATAGATGCACCAGCAATTCAAGATGGAGGAACCAATTTGAAGAGTGCCCTTTTCCTGAGAGTCAATTATCTTACAAATTAGAAAAAACATGTATAGCTCATGTACATGAGGATAGTTTTGACTTTTGAGGTGCAGTGCCCCCCTTCTCTACCCATATATAAAGGCAGATACAGTATATGAAGATAGATGATGGTGTCTGTCTGCCAATGAATTAGGACTAGTTACTGCTTACTGTACACAATATGGAAAAGCATAAATTGTGTTTTTAATTATCACGTGGTTGGGATATCTCAGGTTAAGCCTCTTACCTCATGCAGTGAGCTGGTGGCAATGGATATGCTACCACTGCAATAGGAAAGGGTGGACTGATGAGTGCTCATAGTTCATAGTCATTAACTCCAGGAATGATCATGTTCATGAATGCAAGATTCAGTCTTTCACTTCATTTAGGTGACCTTAATGAAACATAACAAATAGAATTTCACACTATTCATTGAATAGTAAATAAATGAAAGTCGTTCTGTGTAGAAAACATCTTTTTAATAGCAAAAATCTGTTTAAAATTCATAAAAGATGGTAACTGAAGTTTTCACATTTGACAATGTGCTATAGATGTTTTAGTCATTTAAACAAAGCTGAAGAATAAATATTTCAGCTATTGCTTTTCTTTTTTTTTTTGCTCCCGTTTCTACAAATATATTATGAGATTAATTATAAAATGTACACATCCCATCACACTAACAGATAATGTTATTTCATGGATGTGCTGCCACATATTACAGAAGTGACCTGCTCAACTGTATTAATACCCTATAAGATATCAAAGATGATACAACCTTAGATTTAAAATTGACAAAACTGGATTTTTCAGTAAATCTCCTACTTTGCCAGGAAACAATGCTGAAGAGTGAGTTCCTTTTTCAGATTCCCAGAAAGGAAGTGGATAAACAATTACAGTAAGACTAGGATATTATTTTCAACTTCTCTCAATGTGTCATACGTTTGGACACATTATACTTGTTTTTTTTTCTCCTATCATTTTCTAGTTTTGTATATTATGCTACGAGCTCTTTGGAACAAGTACTGCCTCTAATGAAGTTTTAGAGAGATTATTAGGTACAACTGGAATAAAAATGAATAAGTAAAAAGTAAGTAAAACATACCAGCTTTTGTTGCTCTCCTAGTCCATTTTTACTAGCCACTGCTGTCTTGTATTTGCTCATTTTCTGCCTTGCAAGACTCAGTGTGGAAGGGATAATAAGGCCTGCTGGCAACAAATAACATCACCTGCATGTAGGAGTCAAGTAGTAGAGGGTAACATGCAAATAATATAGTTTGGTTTGCAAAATACAGCTCATAGTTTCCCCATGGCATAAAGGAAAATTTGTTGCAGTCAACAAGAATTTCTTGCTATCATCAATAATTTACATCAATAACATCAATATTTATTCTGTTTTGCTTGCTAGATTCTTCAGTTTCTACAAATCCTATTAAAAATCTTTGCTAAAAAAATGAGTTAGACTTCTTCCAAATGAAATCTTCATGGATACAGGTTTTGCTTCCTATTTGCACTGTGCTGCTTTTTAAGTCTTTTCACATGTTGATATTTCTAAACTGCAGGAAAACTCTGAATTATGCAGACCATGCAAAGTGAGGGATAGGAATGATTAGAGCTAGGGAAATGTTTCTAGAGTTCATCTTGGCTCATTAAAAATAATAATCAGAAGGAACTTGATCATTGTGTATATGTACTTCCTTTTTTTCAATAAAAAGTCATCTTAAAATGTGGATGTAATTTATAATCTCAGTCAGGACTAAATCACTGAAGCACATTAATATATCTTTTGTTTGTTTGTTTGTTTTATTTGTTTTTTGGGGGAGAGGGAGGGGGATTTTTTTGTATTAGAAATATGTTTTAAATAGGAATTTTTCTAAGTATATAAAAATCTTGACTCTAGCTTTCAAGTTATATTTTATTAAGCTTGACTAGAAGTTTCTCAGCTAGTTGGAATGAGTTATTTACTGCCTTTTTCCAATAACTACAGAAGAAGCCCAGGTTAGCAGTCAAACATTCTTGCAGCTAAATTTTGAGGAGAGGAATCCCACCAACACGCATTTTTTCTTCATCTTTGTATTTGTTTTGGGTTTTTCTGTTTGCATATTTTTTCCCACAGCCCTCAGTCTGCCTTTCTGCTTCTTTTCAGATGTTCAAGAGACTGCTTTAATAGAAACCATTTCTTTTTCTTTTGTAGACATTGCTATAAAAGCAACTTGTCAAATTATCATGTCTTGTAAAGATTTATAGTACTTTAAAACAGATTTAAGATCAGTGAGAACGTGATCTGACAGATGACATTAAGTAAATAAGATCTTCTGTAAACTATGTGTTCTACTTGAAAGTATATTCGGTACTTAAACCCTGATGTCAGTCTGCTTAGGCCCTTGAATGTATTCCAGTGAATGTCCTTTTTTTAAAAATTTTATTTTAATCCTGAAGGATTTGTATTTTCACAGTTTGATACTATTGAAAAGCACAGTCAGGCTGATTAATTACCCAGCAGAACCAATGTTTACCCAACACATCCTAGCTTCCAAGACATATCAGCTTAGTGTAAATGTTGTTCTTTTAATGGCCATCACAGTACGTGCGTCTGTCTGGAATATTATTAAATTGCCATTAACAGCAATATATCATTCTCCAGCTCAGCTGAATGCTTTATAGAAGCAAAATAATCAAATTCTGTACTTTAAATGTGATTTGAAAATGGACATTATTGGATGGTATGGGCTGAATCATTGCAATTTAAGTTCTGCCTGAATGAGTTAAAAGATTTTAGTGTCCACGGTTTTACTGCTAATTGTTTCACCTCTATAAAATAATTTACCAGAAAATATTTAACCAGCACTGTTTTCTTTTGGGATTTACTTTCATACTGATGATATTTTTAGCACTTTTTTTTTTTCCTAGAGTTGTGACTCTATTTTATCCATGAATTTCTGTGGAAACAAGATATTTTAGAAATCCTTTAAAGACCAAATTGAGAGGGGAAAAAAAAAAAAAAAAAAGAAGGAAAATGAAACAAATACAGTACAGCTGCCTTTTTATAAAGCATTTAAACAGGTCAACACATAAGTGAAAATGATTTGAGTATTTAATTAGATATGCAAAAGTGAGATTGGATAACTAGCAAATTTGCATACTCATTGAAAAGTTGCCCCCACAGTTATTGCCCATTTTGTCAACAAAAAAGGGGGTATGAAAATCTTTGATTGATGGCAGTATATCAAAATACACACTGCAAGAACAAACAAACCTCATTTACTGTTTCAGGATGTATAGATATTCATATTTATATGTGTGTGTGTGCATAAAATGCATTATATATATAAAATATGTATAATATTTCACATGGGAGTAAGTGGCTTGCTTATTGGTTTGTCAGGAAACATTGCTGCTTAATCACTGTTTTTTAAAACAAATAGTACACTTGTTTTCATCCTCTGTTTTCTATTCTGCATTTATTTTTGCTTTTAGCTGTCAGTGTTTTCATTGTTAACAGTCAAAATCAACTTTAGCCTGACCAAACATCATATTTAAAGGTTCTCTTCTCATCTCTGATGAAGTGAGAACCCATCATTCCCACTATGCTTTAAGTTATTAAGCAATATGTCCAAAAGCTCATTTTTGGCTTACGCACAGTAACTCCTTATGTCTGAATAGCACACAAATGATAAAATGTTTATCCAGATTTTTCTCAAACAAGATGAGCTTCCTCTATGTATTGTCCTCTTAAAATGAACAAAAGTATCTATATTTCAGTGTATATATCTAAATATTCATGAATATAATTTCCAATGCCTCAAATTTCAGACTGCAAGTGGCACATTGAGAAAAGAGTATTGTCACAACATATGTCCAACACAATACTACACAGTAATCAGTACAAATTTAGAAATCAGGTATCCTGATGGTTGTCTTCTGGGTCTGTGGTGAGGTGAGGTCCATTACATACCTGGAAAAAGTAATAGGAAAGGGATGTGGGATGACATACTGGCTACAGCTAAAAACAGAGTTCTACTTTTTTTGGAGATACAGCTTCTAGCTTAGAAAAGGGATGTTTTATGAATGCATTTAGAATTACCAGGACAAAAAAAAAAAACTGTTCAATAGGTAAGAAGAGTGCTTTAATGGAGTAATAAAAATGTAGTAACTATCATCCTTCAGATGATAGCACATTGCACAATTACTGATCCCTAGCAATTTTTTTTCTGTTGCAGAAAACAAAACCAGAGCTCCATGATCTAAGGTACACCTTCAGATAATCCTTGGTTTGATTTGCAGAGACAAATAGATTATGAAGCCAAAGACAGGAGCAATTTTGTTTCTGTTGCAGAAAACAATATTCTGGAGGACAAAACCAGAGCTCCATGATGCAAGGCGTACCTTCATAAAATAATTTCTGGTTTGATTTGCAGAGACAAATAGATTATGAAGCCAAAGACAGAAGCACCTCTCTTGTATGCACATTCATACATTTATACTCCTGGATATGAAGGTCCTTGTACTATTAAAGATGCTTAAGAATTCAGAGTGGAGAGTACTGAGAGAAATCAATAGGTGAGATATTGCACTAAACAGTTTCTACAGAGACTGTGCAACTGAAAGTGGTGCTCAGAGCCCTAAGTCTAGGGAAAAAAACATGTTATTTCCTTTAGAAAACAACAACAGCAAATTTTAGAATATTTAGATTCTTATTAAAGACTATATTGCTGCTAGATATGAACAAGAAAGTCCTTGAACAGACATTAAAATAGTAGGACCTAACAGTGGGGAACCTGATATATATATGCCAAATAGCAGAACAGAAGGAAACAGAGAAGAGCATCAGAGGAAAACAAAAGAAAATTACTGTGAGTACTGACACAAAATCAGCAAAGAAAAGGTTAAGAGATTAAATTGGTGAAGAATAGAACCAGAGAGAATAGGAAACAAAATGGGCTGGGAAACAAAATGAGCTGCACAATGACCAAGAAAAATGTTGGTAATATCCTTTACTCTGGAAACTATGGAAAACACAACGTAGCTTTTATGCTATAAAAAAGCACAAAAAGCATGAAAAAGCCTCTGTGGAGACCGTTGTGGGATTCGTTGAGTGAACAAAAATTGTATATAAAGAACACTCATAGCTCAGTCTGCATATTCAATGGCTGTCAAATTAAATTCTGCTAATTGATTGCTAAGTATGTAACAAAATCTGCACTTGAATTACACCTTAACATGATAATAAAAACTGAAAAAAAAAGTCATCCTGTTGCAATTCATCCAAAATATTTGCCAGTTTGCTAAAAGTTTCTTTGAATGTAATGAAATTATATGAATAGTGCACAATTATATGATTGGCTGGGGATCATATTTAAGATACAAAAAAAATTTTCTGCCTTCTTCTGTTTTTAAAAGAGCTTGTCTTGAAATTCATCTTACCATGAAGCAGATAATATAATGTCCTCCTATTCTAGTTGGGATAAAGCAGTGTAATTTTATTAGAAAAAAAAATTACAACAATCATGTGAGACAATTATACTGTCCTAGACATATTACAATTTGTATCTTGAAGTATGGCCTGGTATGAAATTATATTAAAACTTATTCTGTCAATTTAACAATACAACTTTATAAACTTGTTAAACCAGTTACACAGTTCTCAGAAAGAGACCCCTGATCTACCAAGCAGATCAGTTCTCAGCAGATCTTAGTTCTCTTCAACTACATCATCAAAAGACAATTTGATGTCCTTGTGTTTTGCATTAAGATTGCCAATGTCTACCAGTATTTTTATTTTTCATAATGAAAACTAACTGAATGAACTTAATAAGTAGCGCATTCCTGTGCTATGCTTGTCATACTTAAATTATTTATATTCTGAAAATTAAACTGATTTTCTGATTTTTCATAACCAGCTGTCAGTTCATCTATCTTTGCACCATTCACTACTACAACTTTTGAGTACTGAGCATAAATTACATAGAAAATTGATGTAAACCTAATCTGTATCTAATTTTAGCTGATTTAACTTTCTAAATATTCAAGCTCTGTTTTTTCAAACTTTTACCTGGATTCTCACTTGCACCATTATTTTGTTCTCATTTTTCTTTCTTTTTCTCTGGTAGGCTATGTTGTCAATTAATTATATATCTTTTGGCAGGACAGTATTCACTGTCAGCTGAGGGAGGCATAACCACCTCTACCTACTTGCTGAAAAGGATAAATACTTGTTTACTGTCTCACACACAGCTCCATAACTCATACCTATAGTGACAGAGGTCTTATTCCTCATTACTCTTCCCTCAGTGTATGTGTTCTGCCAGTACCTCCTAGTCCTTAAGTTACAGCTAAAGAAATAATTTAATGATTGATCATATTATAAGTATGGTTTTGGAAATGGTGTGATTCAAGGCATATTTGAATGATACATTTTATTTGTGGAGCAGAGTTACTGTTGACACAGTGAATCCTTTCTTATTACCCCTTCTTACAATATAGTCTTTCATTAATGTTTGCATGGACCACATGGGACTAAATTCTAAAATTTATGGATGCCATTTATAGCACACATCAGTGAATAATCTTCAGGAAGCATCATTTTTATAGGAGAATTAAATGAGGTTGTTATAGTAAAATTTATTGGTTAATCTGAGAAGGCTCTGTAGACTTCAAAGGTTAGACCACCATGTAATAAAGAAAGAACATCACAATCATAATCTCAATAAGCACTATAACATGGTCATAAAATAAAAATAGACAGAAAGTGACAGAAATATACAGGTATGTCTAATACAATTTCCAGTTCTATTAGCCTTGTCTAGGCTAATAGAAGTAGGAATGCAATTATTGAACTACAGGCTGTCAGAAGTAGATTTTAAGATTTCTTCCTTCCTTCTTTCCTTCCTTTCTCCTCTTCCCCAAGGCCTAATTTATAAACACACTTTCAATACCTGTAGTTTTTGCAGATCAGGAGAGGAGAAGCCTGTAGACTATAATAACAGGAGTCACTCCAGCCAAATACTCTAAAAATACTATCTCAAAGCTTCCTGACACAATTTATCGTGCTACCAAATAACTTGTGAATTATCCTCACATGTGAATTCACCATGAGACTAGGTGAATGTAGCATGTAAATAGATGTAAAACAGTGACCAAGGCACACGGGTAATTTACAGAAAGAATATAACATCAAATGCCAGAATATAAAATCATATCTTTGATTTTTAAAAACAATCACCTGATCGCCAGCAAATGCCGATGCAGTATAATGTTGACTACTTTATTAATGAATGTTGCACCAATGTGTTAAGTAGTCATAAATATAGGTAACAGTCCTCAGAAACATGCCTATATGCCAGTTGGCAGTAGTTGCATGTACACTGTCCTGTTGACTCACTCTGAGAACACTGTAAGGCCACGTTCTCCAACCATAAATATTGCCTAGGCCTTTGAGCATCCAGGGAATCATGACATGGTGGTACCACAGTGTTGGTACCACAAGGCTTGCAGTCTTGAGGGTACCTTGCTTTAAAAGCATCTGCCAGGATTGCTGATGACCCTCATCTGAAGTAACTTGAGCCTGCCAGAATCTGTGTTCAGGAGCATGATACCGCTCCATTGGCACTCTATGCTGTGGGGTCAGCATGCCCTCATGCGGCACGTTCTTTGAGAAACTCCAAGACTGACATAGAACAGTACACGACTACAAAGAGAAATGGCCCATCAGGCACAGTGAGTGGCCCAGCAGGGATGCCTCCTTTCCTTGTGACAGGTTGCGAGGAAGCAAAGCAGATGTAGGTTCTATATAAGATGATTCTCCCAGGCTCCCATCACAGGGCCACCACCTGCCAAGGGCACAGCTTGGAAAGGATTCTAATGGAGTCGTTCTGCTAACAATAATCTCAAGATAACATTTAATGTCAAAAATAATTTTAAATTGAAATATCTTCTCACAATTAAACATCATAGAAAGTAGATATAAAACAAAATTTAACAGCCTGACGGATTTTGCCTATTTCCTGTTATTCATATAAAATAATTTTCACGTGCACAGGCAGCATGTTTTGGTCCTTCTCCTTTTGGACCTGACAGTGTTTTCAGGTAACTTACTTTCTATTAACCTGAGTTTTCTAATTAACCAGTTGCTTCCTGCAGTCTGTGTTCAGATATCACAGAGCATGCTGGTATTACACAGACAGAAACCCTGAACTGCTGGGGACTGACTACTGCCACTAATGCTACTTCAGGCTTCCCAGCACCAATGGAGATCAAGCCTAGAAGACCATGCCTCACAACTGTGGCTTCGTTGTGCTCCTTTCAAAATACTCATGAATCACAAAGAGAGATTCTCAAATATTTATTGTGGACATATTCAGCACACACTGTGTTCATGTTATGAATAACATCAAGATTTATATTGTGTCTCACACTGCATATTATTGAACCTGCTTTTTGTGTTGAATAAATATTGATGCTTACATTGACAAAGGTGAGTACCTCACAAGTACAAATAGAAGACTGAAATTATTCACAATGTTCTGCATCCTATAAAAATAATGAAGGCTAGAGCAGAAAATAATTCAATACAATAAGATAACAGATCTCTAGATTCCAAGGTATGCTAGTGATCTGAGTATTACAAACATAAAATACCTAAGTCATTGCTTGGAATGTAAGTTATATATGCCATGCAAAACTATTTTCTTTCTACTACCAGTATGACTGTGATCCTATGAGGTATGAGACAACCTACTAACTAATTAGAAAAAAGAATCTTTTAATAAAACTGCTGTTCTATAAGTAGTTAAATGCTGTTACTGGAGAAAGTTTCAGAAACATGTTTTTTTAAAAAATTAATATTGAAAATGATCATTTCTTTCTCCTCACAGGAGGGAAAACTTCTCATCAATGAGCTCAGGAGTTCCTACAGGAGCATGTTCACCCTGAGGCCATGCAGCATGGCCAAAGAGCAATCAGAAATTTCCATTTTTAAATCTCCTTAACTACATCCTTTCACAGCACCTACCAACAATTGGAGATTATCAACACTGAGATCACCACAGTGGGCTGCTGGGAAAAGAGAAAAGGAAAGAATTCTGACTTAACTAACACAGTACACATGTGCTTATCTAGTACTTTTTATTCTTAGATTTATCTCAGCATGTTAGCTGCTGGTGCAGATGCTTTCAGCATGCTCAGAGATTCTGAGGTGAAGGCTATTTGTGGTTAGAAAACATGCAAAAATTGACTTGTTCTGCTTTTGTTTGCTCTTATAAAATGTCAAAAAGAAGTATGTCTACGAAAGTATATGCTTTATAGCAAATAGCGAACTTTATAATTAAAAAGCAAAAGCTTTAAAATTTTATATACAATTTCAGATTTTTATAAAATAAAATATTAAAAAGCCATTAACAAAATAATAGACCCTTTTATAACTTACGCTATATTCAGTATATTAACTGTTTGACATTTTGCTTCATTTTGATTTCCAGTTTTCATAGCTTAGGCTTTCCAGATCCATAGCTTAGTTTTATTTTAGAAAAAAAAATGCTATTCATATATTTTTAAGAAAGGACTTCAGACAAATTTTATTGTATCTAGAATTCTGCTTTAGTAAAACACAGGCAGATAACACTACAGAGCAATATTAGGCAGTCAGTGAAGATAGCAAATAATCTACAGGAGGGTGGTGTTTTCTTGTGGCGCAGACTGTGATTCATGACGCACATGTTGCTTGCTAATGAAAAAAAAAAAAAAGGCTTACTTGTTTATTTAAATGAACCTTCTTAGTTTGCCGCTTTAAATTTTTTGAAACTGTCATATGCTCCAAAAGGCAAATACAAATCTCTCCAGGAAATCCTCCCTCCTCCCCAGTTCTTACACTTGCAGGACTTTTCTAGAGACAAAAGATAAATGGATTTTTTAACTGGATAAGTTGATTGCATATATTTCATTAGTTGGTTCATATGAGTTTTGTATGCCACAAATATGGGGGAAGATGAGGAAATTTTATTTTAAAATAGCCACCTGGAACTCACTAATTCAAAAGCAGATTGAAATTTAAGAAATAAAGTTGAAGCAAAAGCTCAGCCATATTTCTGCAGTCTCTGAACCAACCCTCTGGTATGTGCTGCACTTTTGGGTTTGCTGCACAGATGGGCTGGGATGCAGCCACATTTGCTCCATGGACTCATCAGAGGGCATACCTAGTTCTCATGCACTACTTCCTACTTCATCCTAGCACAGGGGAAAGAGTATGATGCTAAAAGCATAGAAAGGGTGTTTCACCTGTTCAGGGTTTTGGGTTTTTTTTTTTTTTTTTTTTTTTCCTAGCTTGTATATCTTCCAAGCTGTTGCAAATAGAACTAGTGCAAGCACAGGCCTTGAGGAACAGGGAGCCATTCTAAAACTAGGGACTAATCCTAACCTTAAGTGATTTGCCTCAAATCTGAATTTGTTTTGTAGAATCACAGCTTATGAGAAACAGTTAAAAGGCAAATGTATAATTAGGCAGATGTGAGACGGAAGCATACATGACTTTTCAGTGTCTAGACAGAGACACATTAGCTCAAAAGTGTGAATTTTGTCTCTAAGGTGTGAATTACCTCTCAACATTCATATCCATAAAAGGGAGTAATAGGTACCTGGTGAAACACAAGCCTGGCATGATAGTTCAGAAGGGCTAAGACATAGGGGGCACACTTTTTTACATAATTTATTCTCATTTATCAATTGCTCTTCTTAAAGAGGAAATGCATGAGTTGGGTGCACACTGTAGAAGGAAAGCAGAGCTTGACCCACCCCAGGAGATGCACTGAACATGTGCAAGGGATAGAAGTTTCTGTATGGGTTGGGTAAGCAGTAAAGTGGAGGAGTCACACCAAAGCTGAGAGCTTGCAGCAAAACAAGGAGACCTGGGAGAAATCAGCTGGGAGAAATCAGTCTTCGGGCTTGCTGAAACTTAAATATAGTGGTCAAGGAGAGAGATTTTATAAGCTTTCATTTTTCTTTTTTTTTTTCTATTCAGTCTTACTATTTTTTTTTTTTAACCTTTAAAAGTTTTATACAATTAAAGCTTTTGAGTGCAAAATCTTTATCTTTGATCTTCTCTGGGGAGTCTTCTAAGTGCTTGCAGATGTGAGGTCTTCTCTCACAAGAGAATTACACCTGCAGAGCAATTATAGTCTACTTTTAGTTAAATGACTTCCCCTTTTTCTCAAAATGACTACCTTGGAAAAAGTCACTCATCTCAGGAGAGAGCTCCTGACCACTTCAATCTGGTCAGAAACTGCTATTACTGCCTTACCAGGAGAGAGAACCTTTGACTGGAGCAGCTGCACAAAGTACTATTCTGGCATCTACTGTAGCAGAAGGGCACAGACTCTAGCAATTGGATGCAGTTATGCGGAGTGGTAGATCATGGTAGATCATATAAAGCCATGTCTTTTCTCAAGAATATATCCAAGAACATATCCAAGAACATACACTACAAGAGCATACATGTTTTCTGATCCTGGCTACTCTGCATTTCATCATCATTCTTACTTTAGTAGTAGCATTAAGCATTAGTTAGAAACAAATCTTTGTACAAATTCTTTTAAGAATCCCAGAATATCATACTTCTGTAATGAGAAGTGTATTGATGAAATATTTCCGTAACATTCTTATTTTGATAAGTAACACTTAAAGAAAAGGAGGAAACAAAGTAGAAATACTTCATTAATTTCAGATAAAGTTAATGTCTTAACTACATCCATCAAACTACCATCTCACTGCAACAATTACATGGAAAACATTACATCTAGCTACAGTAGGTGATGCTTTTTTGTTGTGTTTTGTTTTTGTTATGTGACCTCACAGAATTTGCAGCCTGCAGGCCATAGGGCCTACCACAGGGGAAAAAAAGAATCCATAAAATTCATAGGAAGCCTGGGGGCTGGCATAAATTTAAGCTTCTCAGAAGTTACTGAAGCTATCTCAGTCTTCTAAAAAGTAAACATAAAATTACACTACAAAATGATAAGCTAGTCACCTTCCAAGTAACATTTCAGATTAGTAAAAGAAATTCCTGTCTAGACAACCTCAACTGATAAGTCTGTTTCCCACATTATTGATACTCCAGTTTCTGTAATATCTAGGTCCTTCTGTGGTTGCACCTCACTAGCAGTTGCCAGCTATCTCTTCCCTGGAGGTCTGTTTCTAGACATCTGATCTTCTACCATGTGAGAACTATCCATGTGAGAAGAAAGAGTGTCCAAGCTAGCCATAGGAAACAAGACATTTGGATACAGCACAGTGAATAAGAACTGCAATACATTTAGTTCTGCCAGTTCCTGAAAGGTCTGTGCATTAACTATAGCGATATGAGCTGAAGGACTGCATCTGGCACTGTTGCTGGAAGTACTCTCATCCAATATATATTGTAATGAACATTTGTAATGTTTAATTGTACTGACAAGGTGCAGCATCCACAGAAGGGACATATAGAAGCAGGCACATAACACAGAAAATAGAGAATTTGGCTATTAAGGAAGAAGACAGTATATTTAAACAGCTCCTGAGTGAGCTACAGACAGAGATGAGTAAGCTTGACACAAGCTTAAGCACACCCTCCTCACTAGGGGACAGAAACCAGAGCAGGAAAGGTGAGTTGGAGACATAAAATATATTCATAATTCTGTTTCTTCCTAGAGAGTGTTTGTTCAGGGATTCAGGAAGTCATATATGGCCAAAATATTCAAAACAGAGTATGTTCTCTGTCTAGAATTTATCACAGCAAAAGCCATTTAAGGTGAGCTGTTCTTCCCCCTAATCCTTCCAATACGGTCTTGTTTGTTTGTTTTGCCATATGTTGTTTTCCTGGAATCAGTGCTGGAAAGGGCAATCTGTCTGTAAAAATGTCTGTGGGACTGGGACATTATGGGGGAGTGATAGGGAAGAAGATGACTTAGACGAGTCTGCAGAAAACATGAATGATGCTCGGTGAACTGTGACTGCCCTGGAGTCATTTATTTGATCACTTGCCCACATATCACTTGTTACAGCTGATGCACTTAAAAAGTTCATTCTTTTTCTAGAGATATATTCTGCAAAAGGTTGTGCACTAAGTTGTCCAAACTAACAAATATCAATTTACAATCACAACGCTGGTTCAGCCTCTTACATAAAATTGTCTAAAAAATCAGGAAAAGGCCAAGAAGACCAAGATGAAAATAAGTATATACATGTAGAATGGATGGCTTAAATTAAAAGAATAGGAATAAGCTGTCTTCTAGATTCCTTTTCAGAACACTATAAAGTATAAGAAGAAACTGAAGTAGAGGAGAAGTTCACTAATCTTTCCAAATGTTTTTGGATTAACTGATGTTCATGAAAGCAGGATGTCATTTCTTCTTAGGTAATGTTGATATGAAAGTCTCCAAATAGGCATTGATATAGCCACTGGAAAAAGCATTTTCCAGTTCACCACTTCCTTTGACTTCAAGGTTACAAATATCTGCATTTGAGCTCTCTATATCAGGCATTCTGTGCAGGGTAGGCTGGAAAAAAAGTCTCAAGCAAAGTTTCAAGTACTCTTTTGGGTTTTTTTTGAGGCTTTGCTAATTCCTCCTTAATACCTTTAAAACTGAATATAACTGAGTTCCTATTCAGCTTGCCAAGAGAGCTTTTGCAACTACTTTTTGCAACATTATCAAGAACTATATTGTCTTAAGCTGCCTGATCCTGCCACAAGTCTGCCATATCTCAGCATAATTGATTAGACTGTCCACAGTGCCTTTAACAGTATGACTGTAAAACAAATTTAGATCGTTGTTCATGGTTTTCAGTGGAATCTACTAATCCATAAGGGACAGCCAAATCATCAAGCTTTATGCCATAGCATCCCATACAATGCCATCCTTAAGGCTCTCATTCACAGGCTCACTGTGCTGGCAGGATACCTACTTGGAAAAGTTCCTAGGCTAGATCTCTCCTATTCTTCAAAGACTTCCCAGCTGGTATATAGCCATACTGCATATTTCCTCAGGCTAACTGGCTCTACCGCTTTTCCAGCTGCCTTATCTTCCTGGACACTTACCTTTCTGGGTTACTGAGCTTCCAGAGAGACACTGAATGTCTTCTTTGCTTTGACGTTTACTACTAAGACCAGCCCTTAGGAATCCCAATCAGGGAGGAGGTTTGAAGACAGGAAGACTTTCCCTTAGTCAAGAAGGATTAGGCTAGAGATCATTTAGAAAAATTACACCCACAAGTTCATGGGCCCTTATGGGGTGCATCCATGAGTGCTGAGGGAGCTGGTGGGCATCGTTTTTAGGCCACTCTCCATTATAATTGAAAGGATATGGAGGATAGGAGAGCTGCCTGAAGACTATAAGACAGACAATATCACATCAGTCTTCAAAAAGGGCAAGAAGAGAACCCAGGGAACTACAGACCAATCAGCCTCATCTGCATCCCTGGAAAAGTATTTTGACAGTATCTCCCATAATATCCTCAGAGTTTGGGAAGGGCAGGCTAGGTGAGTGTACAGTAAGGTGGATTGAGAACATGATTACTCAGAGGGTTGTGATCAATGGCACAAAGGCTAGTTGGAGGACTGTAACTGGTGATACTTCCCAGGGTTCAATGCTGAATCCAATCCTATTCAATTTCATCAGTGACCTGAATGAAGGGACCAAATACACTCTTAGCAAGATTGCTGATGTTAAAAAATTGGGATGCCTGACTGTTCTGGCATTCAGAGGGACCTCCACAGGCAGAAATGGGCAGAAGAAGAACCTTATCAAGTTCAAAAAAAGGGAAGAATGGAGTCCTTCATGTAGAGAGGACAAACTCCATGTACCAGTGACAGGCTGGGTGTAGCCTGCTGGAGAGAAGCTCTGTGGAGAAAGACCTGTACTATACATCCTGGTGGACAACAAGTTGACCATGAGTCAGGAGTGTGTCCTTGTGGCCAAGAAGGCCATTCCTATTCAGGAATAGGCAGAGTGTTACCAGCAGGTCAAAGACTCCTTCCTTCATCTTCCCCTTTTACTCCATCCTGGAGACGCCAGATCTGGAGTACTGTGTCCTGCACAAGAAAGAGATGGAGCTACTGGAGTGAGTCCAACGGGGGGTCATACTAAGGTGATCAATGGACTGGAGCGTCCTTCATATGCTAATAGAGCTGGAACTCTTCAGCTGGAGAAGAAAAGGTTGAGGGGGGATCTTATCGATGCATATGTGCATCTGCAGGGAGGGTGCAGAAAGGATGGAGACAGTGTTCATCAAAAGGATGAGAGGTAATAGGCTTAAACCAAATCAGAATCAGTTCCATCTAAACACAAGGAAAAAATTCTTTACTATGAGGGACTGAGCAGTGGAACAGGTTGCCTTCAGATGTTTGGAGTTTTCTTACAGATATTCAAAAGGCATCTGGACATGATCCTGGACAATGTGCTCTAGGTGACACTGTTTGAGCAGGGAGGTTGAACTAGATGATCTCTAAAGAATCATTCCAATCTCAATCATTCAGTGAGCCAAAATCCCACTATCTTCCAGGCAAGCCAGATTGAAAATTGGAAGCTGTAAAAGAGAGGAGGAAAATCATTTCTTTGGTGGACCCAGCTAATAGGGAGAATAGTGAGGGGTCCATGAGGAAGAAGACAAGCCTCCTGAAAACATTTTCAATGGCTTCTTTTTCCACTTACATTCATTATGTATACTTGAATTTTCTGCTGAGACTAAAATTCTGTTTACCAACTTGCTAATACAGCATTTGTACTCAAGCCAACCTAAAAGCTTTTATATAATAAATACCTTTTATATAAGAGTAGAACAAATCTGAGGCAGAAGTATCATTTAGTCATGGAATGAAAAGATGTGGCAGGTCGAGGCTACATGGCAATTATGGCATTCTTTTACATGCTTAACTTGGCCCAATTCATAGGAACTTTAAACTTAAATCTAAAATTAACTTATCTATAACAGCAAAATGAATAGCCTACTGGCAATTTTGGAAATTTTAGCTTACCCATATAGATTTTAGGCATCCACTTTAAGAGAATAACCAGGAGTAGTAGATTATTATCTATGGCCCTATGGCCGTATGGCCCTATGTTGGTCAGTTATGGGTCTTGACACACAGATTTTATAAAAATTAGCTGATAGCCAAAGAAGAGACCCCATTCCAAGCTATGGAATATGCTTTGGTTTGAAGCCAAGCTTGATGCTTCTGGCACATTTTTCAGTTCCAGGCCTTCTTCTGTTCCCCTTCCAAAATAAAGGGAAGTTGAGCCAGCTCTCCCCGCTGTCCCAGGATTGTGCCCTCCCAAGCTACTCAACACAGTCTAAGCCTAGAAAAATCTATTTTTAACCCCTTCAGGCTTCCATTCCATTCTGCTTTCCACTGCTCAATTCCAGCATTTTCAGGCATTCTACTTGGCCTCAGTTTTTATTTATTTATTTATTTATTTATTTATTTATTCCTTTTTTTTCTGTGAATCACTTCAAGTTTTCCTTTTTGTCCTCTCACCGTCCACATTTGTCTCACCACCAAAATCAGATGCCTTCTTTCTGTCAACATTCTCCCACATACCTGGTTCCTCTTCATAGTTTTCCTCAACCTTCTTCTGTGATTGCTTGGCACCGTCAGTTCCATGGTATTCTGTTTCTCCACCTACTTTAACTCTTCATCAAATTTACATGCCCTACATCTTCATCTTCCTGCCCTATTTGGTTAGTCATCTCCTCCATATTCCAAGTCTCCTCACCTTTCAGCACTAACTGCATTACCCAACTGCCACCTCTCTCCAGGCACCTGATTCCATATGCTGGCTCCCTGCCCATTTCCATTTCCCCTCATTTGCCTTATCTTCCTGCTAGTTCTTAAGACAAAAAGCATCATGATATAAGCAAATTACAAGACAATGACAACTCTTACTCTTTAGCCAACTGGCTCTCATATTACTTTTATCTTTCTGATCCAAGAAGTGGACCTTAAAGGGAGAATGGCCTGTGTTCTGTTAGTTCCTGCAAACAATGGGAAGGGCTTGAAAATCTGTAGGGGACTCTTTTGCAGAACAGAAAATATGTGTGTGCAGGACTACAGGAAATTTTCTGGTGTAAACATTCACAGCTATAATGTTTCTGAACTAAACTTTTCCTGTGCCATAGATCTCAATAAAGTCTTCAAAACAAGACAACTTAGAATCATGATAGATATATCCTGAAGTCTAAAAATATGCCCTACATATCAATGATTCAGTACTGGGGTGGAAAGCAGCATAGAAAAGGCAGAAATATAAAATACAATATGAACTGAGTTTAATATTTGCATACTTGAATCTTTTGTCAATTAAAGGAAAAAAAAAGGAACTAAATCAGGAAAAACATTCTTACAGTAGATATGAAACCATATTCTTCATCCAATATTTCTTTCAGTAGTAGTTAAAGTCTGCTGCTGAAGAAATAGCGTTTTTCCCATCCAATTTCTATGCAATTAAAGTTCCCGTCACACTTGCTGGGAGAAAGTACCAGTAGTTTCACATGGTTAATCACACTGCTTTTTGTAGTGAGAATGACAGGAGATTATATTAGACACATGAAGGTGGATTTACTTTTTTTTTTTTTTTTTTTTTTTTGGTTGTATGTAATTTCTCTGTAGTATCTGCATTCAAATCATTTCCTTAAAAGTGCTAAATTAATTAGAAAACAACAACAAGAAAAAGCAAAGTCCCCAAATCCCCATGGCACTTGCACAAAATTACAACAGTTGAATTCAGAATGTTTACAAGTAGCAGCAGTCAGGTGCCTTACAGTTTCACTATTGCTTATTTAAATACTTGTCACATACTCTGAAGTTGTCTATGTGATTTCAAAGCATTTCTTCTGGAGTTGACAAATATTTGTGTATGACAAGGCAATTTGTGAGTGAATACATGTATATGTAAAGGGATTTCTTAAAATCTTCCCGTATCTCTTGTTTGATGATATTTTTGAAACATGATGTGTAACAATTTGAAAAAAATACCCCTTATTATACCTGATCTTTTCACCATCAAAATATTACCAACACAAACTAAGGGTAAAGGATATCTCCTCATTGTGAGATGTTTGAAGACATTGCTACAATGCCTTGTACAGGCACATATACTTCAATTTGACGTAAAGGTCAGATCTTCCCTGCTATATATGCTTGCTTATTAAAGCTGCATAATTTTAATTTCAGAGACTGCTACAAATGATTGGTAGCTAATGGAAACACAGATCTGGGTGTTCATCATAAGCATTAAAAAAGGTTGAAAGTGACAGAACTATGAAATAGGTCATCTAAGTGAGTCTGCACTTGAGGTGATCGCTTAAGAAAATATTAAAATAAAAAATTAGGTTCAATACAAAGGTTAAACATAATCTAAAGCTTCTATTCTAAGTCAACAGACTATATAATATTCATTCTGGATTTGTCAGCTATACAATATTCTAGTCTATCATTTGAAATTTATTATCAGTTTCTTAACTTTGAGAAATAAAAACTAATAAACACTGATAATTTCTAACTCTAAACATTTTTGTTGAAGTTTGGTGGAGAGTTAGATCACAAGTTATTTGGACCTCAGGAAAAAATGGTAAAGTCTGCCAATTTTAATTAAGATTATTGAATGACAAGTTTGTCATCCTCTATTTGTGTATGGATTTCCCTGTATTTCCAAAGCACATAGTACAAAATAACCTGAACACTGCAAATATTGGGGTTAGTTAATGGAAAGTCTTATCTGAGGCAACTGACAATATTTAAATATTATGAGGCTGTTTGTTATGATAGCAAAATGAAGCCAAAAGACAAATAGAGATATTATTCCTCTTACCTCCTTCTATCTCTGTGACAGTTTAAAAAGTGTCACTAAAAGATGATCCCTTCGTGACCATTAAGGACAGCCAACAGAGCAATCCAACGTTATTATTGCTCAAATTCTTCCTACAGCTTAGTAATGCAATATCATCTGCAGGTTCCTAAGCTTCAAATTCAATGGTCATATATGATAGGCAGAATAAGGAAAGGTGAACAGATCATCAAGAGATCAGTTACTGAAAGCAAGGAAAACAAGCAATCAACAATGCAATAGAAATACAACCACAATACCTTAAGGTTCATCTTGTGTTAAAAAGGATTTTACTGTTTGAGTAACATATCCCTTTCAAAAAAGAAATCCCTAATTTTTCAGGAAAAAAGGAAAAGGAAAAGGAAAAGGAAAAGGAAAAGGAAAAGGAAAAAGGAAAAGGAAAAGGAAAAGGAAAAGGAAAAAAGGAAAAGGAAAAGGAAAAGGAAAAGGAAAAGGAAAAGGAAANGGAAAAGGAAAAAAGGAAAAGGAAAAGGAAAAGGAAAAGGAAAAGGAAAAGGAAAAGGAAAAGGAAAAGGAAAAGGAAAAGGAAAAGGAAAAGGAAAAGGAAAAGGAAAGGGAAAAGGAAAAGGAAAAGGAAAAGGAAAAGGAAAATTCCTAAATATTCCTAATGATGTTATTTCACCACTTGCTTGCTTTTTTTTTTTTCACTTAGACTTTTTTTCTTTCCATAAAGCCTCAGCGAAGTCATGTTTCTCAACTGTTTTCAAAGTTGATTATTGTTTTCAATATGGCTTATTAAGTTCTCTCACATGAGGAATTAATGTGAGGAAGAGAATACAGGGAAAAAAGTGAAGGAAGTGAGGAAGCTTATAAAAGACCAGGAGGGCACAGTGCAGATACTAGGTTCATCATGTGAGACCCATTCCATGTGGAAGGTTGGAAGAGAGTTCAGTCACACAGTATACTACACTCTTAATTTTCACTTGTTCTTATATTCCTCACACTGCCAACAACATGATATCCTGAAATCAGTAGCAAAAATTAGTGACCCACTCCTCCAGAAAAATGTGACCATAGGAAACTAAGGAGGATTATAGGAACTATTACTCTGCATTAGAGCTGTTATCTGTCTAATCAAGTGTATGTTTTTGCTAGTATTAGGGAAAAGACTTCACATTAGGCAAATTTATTGGCTCTTACCATCAACATGTTATTCTCACAAAATATTGAGTGAGTATTTTCTCTCCCCAGTTGTGAAGCTTTAGTTTCCTTTGGATATATTTTCATTTCTATTTTTAATGGAAAGAAGAAAAACAGCCTTTTTCAGTCTATCATGCACATTCGGTGGCTACATTCATAAATAAGCACAAATGTCAAAAGAAAAACAACACATATCATATTCCCAGATTTTAAAACCTTTATTGTACAGCACGATAAAGGTCACTACATTGCCAACTCTTTACCAGGATTTGGGAGCAATAGACCAACTGCTTCAGGAAAATCATGTTCCCTTTATTTTTCCCTTTTCCCCTACCCTATACGTTGCAGTTTTGAGATAAAGAGCATTCTGTCTCTTGTGCACCTAGGAAACAGCCATCTTTCAGTAGAATCATTCGCCTCTCACTAACAACATCCAAAGACAGAAATCTTGAAAAATGCATGGCTTTTGCCATTTTTTTCACCAAAGGACAGTTTCACCTCAGGTGAACATTTTGTAGGTGTCTTATTATTATTTCATCACTGCTAGAAGCTTCTTCTGCAAGCTTTTAGTTCTAATATAGTAATTAGAAAGTCATTATAAAATATGGAACTTTATCTTCAATAAGAAATCTACTGGCCAAGATATAATGAAAACAGGGAGGAGGGGAGAGGGAATCAAGCCCCAAACCTAGGAAAGCAAACAAACAAACATGGGAATGAATTATTTATTGCTTCTCTTTAAGCCACATTGCCTCTGATCCAAACATGTCCCAGGGCTACTTTGCTCCAAACCAGTAATGAGTAAAAGCCCTGAGGCTGGCATGATCACAGGTAGCAAGGGAGAGCAGCGCAAGGCTGAGCTGTGCTGTATGCTTCAACACAGGGCAGAGCTGGCACTGGTTTCAAGGTACTCCTGCAGTACCAAACACTAGTCATGTCTAATTGCATTCAATTAAGATTCAGTATTGCTATAATATCAGCATATTGCCCATCACTACTTTAAATCTGGTAATAGTGGATCCTTACTACTTGTGATCAAAACTTTTCGA
Source organism: Nothoprocta perdicaria (assembly GCF_003342845.1). NCBI lineage: Eukaryota > Metazoa > Chordata > Aves > Tinamiformes > Tinamidae > Nothoprocta > Nothoprocta perdicaria. The sequence goes on from NW_020455688.1 coordinate 64,207, forward strand.
TTTTGCATTACACATCCCTTTACTGCATTTATCCTTCTTTTTGTTAACTGACAGATGTTACAAATGGGATCAGAGCTTTTAACTCTGGATTTGATTAATTTTTTTTCCTCCTTATATACAGTTATATTTACTCAGACTGATTGTGCAATTCTTAGTCATATTAGTAGTTAAAAGTAACTGAACAGAAAGAAGCCAATAGGACAATAGAAGTCAATAAAAGTTTTGTTGCTGGGAGGACAGATGGCAGCATAGATTTCAGAATATTTCAGAATATTTCAGAATATTTAAGGTTGGAAGGGACCTCTACAGATCATCTAGTCCAACCTTCCTGCTCAAGCAGGCACACCTAGAGCATGTGGCACAGGGTGGCATCCAGGCGGGTTTTGAAGACCTCCAGAGTAGGAGACTCCACAACCTCCCTGGGCAGCCTGTTCCACTGCTCTGTTACCCTAACAGTAAAGAAGTTGCTCCTCACCTGGAGACGGAACTTCTTATGCTTCAGTTTGTGGCCATTACCCCTCGTCCTATCGCTGGCCACCAGTGAGAACAGCCTGTCCCCTTCCTCCCTGCATTCTCCCTTCCTGAACTTATACATATTAATCATATCCCCTCTGAGCCGTCTCTTCTCCAGAGAAAACAGGCCCAGCTCACTCAGCCTCTCTTCATACGAGAGATGTTCCATTCCCTTAATCATCCTGGTTGCCCTTCTCTGGACCCTCTCCAGAAGCTCCACGTCCTTCCTATACTGGGGTGCCCAGAACTGAACACAGTACTCCAGGTGCGGCCTCACCAGAGCTGAGTAGAGGGGCAGAATCACCTCCCTTGACCTGCTGGCAACACTCCTCCTGATGCAGGCCAGGATCCCATTGGCCTTCTTGGCCACGAGGGCACACTGCTCACTCATGGTTAACTTAGTGTCAACCAGGACTCCCAGGTCCCTCTCCGTGGAGGTGCTTTCCAGCAGGTCCACCCCTAATCTGTACTGATGCCTGGGGTTATTCCTCCCCAGGTGCAGGACCCTGCACTTGTCCTTATTGAACCTCATGAGGTTCCTCTCTGCCCAACTCTCCAGCCTGTCCAGGTCCCTCTGGATGGCAGCACAGCCCTCCGGAGTGTCGGCCACTCCACCCAGTTGGTGTCATCCGCAAACTTGCTCAGGGTGCATTCCGTGCCCTCGTCCAGGTCATTGATAAACAAGTTGAACAGCACTGGGCCCAGTACTGACCCCTGGGGGACACCACTGGCCACAGGCCTCCAGCTGGACTCGGCCCCATTTATGACCACCCTCTGAGCTCTGCCATCCAGCCAGCCCTCGATCCACTGCACCGTGCACTCGTCTAGCCCACTGTCCCGGAGCTTCCGTGTGAGGATGTTATGGGAGACAGTGTCAAAAGCCTTGCTGAAGTCAAGGTAGACAACATCCACGGCTCTCCCCTCATCCAGCCAGCCTGTCACCCCATCATAGAAGGCTATGAGGTTCGTCAGACATGACTTCCCCTTGGTGAATCCATGCTGACTGCTCCTCAGCAGCTTCTTCTCCGCCATGTGCCCGGAGATTCTCTCTAGGATGAACCGCTCCATCACCTTTCCAGGGACAGAGGTGAGGCTGACCGGCCTGTAATTGCCCGGCTCCTCCCTCTTGCCCTTTTTGAAGACTGGAGTGACGTTGGCTTTCTTCCAGTCCTCGGGCACCTCCCCTGCTCTCCAGGACCTCTCAAGGATGATGGAGAGAGGCTGAGCAATAACCTCGGCCAGTTCCCTCAGCACTCTTGGGTGCATCCCATCTGGGCCCATAGATTTTTGAGTGTCCAATTTGCCTAAGTGATCCCTAACCCAATCCTTCTCAACCCGTGGAAGGTCTTCCTCTAGCCCATTTACATCTCTTCCCTTTGTGCCCTGCAGTTCATGGGGGGTCGTCTTAGCAGTAAAGACAGAGGCAAAGAAGGCATTTAGTAACTCTGCCTTCTCGGCATCCTCCGTCACCAAGGCCCCTTCCCCATTCAGCAGTGCACTAACATTTTCCCTCGTCTTCCTCTTGCTATTGACATACTTATAGAAACCCTTCCTGTTGTCTCTGACTTGCCTCGCCAACTGTAATTCCACCCGGGCTTTGGCCTTCCTCGTTTCGCATCTGCAATCTCTGACAATGTGCCTGTATTCCTCCCACGTGGCCTGTCCCTTCTTCCACAAGCTGTACACCCTTTTTTTCTCACTCACTTTGTCCAGTAATTCCTTACCCATCCATACAGGTCTCCTGCCACGCTTACTCGACTTCTTTTTTGTGGGGATACACCGATCTTGAGCTTGGAGGAAGTGGCGCTTGAATATCAGCCAGCTCTCCTGGACCCCCTTTCCTTCTAGGACCCTGACCCAGGGGACTGCTCCAAGGAGCTTCCTGAAGAGGTCGAAGTTGGCTCTCTTGAAGTCCAGGGTAGCTATTCTACTTCTCGCCCCACCTCCTCCACGCCGGATCGTGAATTCCAACATCTCGTGGTCGCTGCAGCCCAGACTGCCCCCAACCCTCACATTTTCCACTAGACCATCTCTGTTTGTTAGTATCAGGTCTAGCAGCGCCCCTCCCCTTGTTGGCTCCTTAAGGGCAATGATTTTATAAAAACGCATTGGAGCTTTTTATGTAGAAGACTATGTACCTCATGGAGGCTTTGGGATTTTAGCTACGCTGTCCCATGCAACCGCATTGCTTATGCACATGTCCTCAGCATCGTATGACATATGGACAAATGTGCATCTTGAATCTAATCTATGCAGTTCTAACTTTAGAACTAGTTTAGCCATATCGGTGAATAGACCTCGGCCAGCTGAGGATTTCTATATTGTAGCAAGGCTCTGCAACAAACACACTTGCTTTCTGTGGGGAGTGAACATAGCTCAGGGAGAATTTCTGCTCCAGGGGAATTCTCAGTTAATGATTGCTTCTGAATTATGACCCTTTAAAAACAGATTATGATACAAAGTCAATGTCTGCAAGTCTGTCCCATAGCACATATTTTGTCTTTTGATTTTCCATTTCCTTTAATTTTTTTATCTTGGAAATATTTTCATAACGGTTCCAATAAAACTATACTTTCAGATCATTTTATTTTCCTTTCCATATGAAGTTATCTTATTTTTTTTTGCATAATCACTACTATAATGTTCTTGTTATGAATAGGATTTTTAAAGCCATCTTTCTGCTATATATCTACAGTTCCTAGAATATATCCTTATTCTATTAAAATATATCCTTATTCTACTAAACATGTACACATGTATTTTTTCCACTGTAAATCGGTATGTCAAGGAAGACATTACATTTCTTCCATTTTCATTGTAGAATGAAAATGAGAGTTAATATTCCAAATTAGCATAGGCTAATTAAAACAATCTTTAAGTGGACAAAATAATATCAATAATAACAGTACCAAGAAAGCAATATATCGAGCTTAGATATGGACCTGACAGCAACCCATCTAACTTTGGCTTTATATTTGCACTAATCAGGAAATTTTCATACAAAAATGCCAACTCTCTTACAGAGGGAGTTTTGACAGTAGAAACTTTTCAGTTCCGAGGAAGAATTGGTCAAAAACAGACTGGAGAGAAGAGGTCTGTACCTGCTCTCTGAACACCCAATATTTCATTGATGAAGGCATTCACTTGGAACATGTTCTAATCTTGCTCAACCAGTTCAAAGAAGGCTTCTAGACCTGGATCTTCCACGTCGCAAATGAACCTCCTCATCACTGTTATGCAGATGAGTTTTTTTTATATATATATAATTTTAACAGTCTACTTTTCATCCTAATATGAATGTAAATGCTCTGAAAAAGTAAGGAAGGAAAAATTAGTTTTTTGTCCATTATGTCATATGGGATAGTTAGTTAGAAAGGCATAAGACCATCGGAATATTATATATTTAGGAAATGAACATAATGGCACCAATCCTGCTTCCAATAACCAATGTTAAAAATGAAATAAGTGTAAAACCCAATTTCATTCTGAATTACACCAGCACAGCAGAAATGAATGCAAATATGTTACTCTGATATCATTAAGTAAAAGTCTACAAAACAGTTTAAGTAACAATAAAAATCTGTACGCAAAACTCCACTGTGCAAACACCTGATTTAATGAAATTTTTATAATGAAAATGCTTCCATAGCATTATTACAGTAAATTCTCCAATAGAATTCTTACCAGTTTAAGCTGACATAATGATAAGACCCATAAAGATGCAATAAATTAATAGATGCTAAGATATTTTTCCAGTATAGTCCAGGGGAGCTAATCACCATGGCTCCTTGCACAGAATCAGGGCTGTACAGACAATGTCCTGAAAAATGTGTTTGAAATGCAGTAAGTATAACCTTGTAAATATCTGCAGGCATTCTTCAATTTTGCTTCATTTTACACATTACTGTCACAACAGAAATATTGCTAAAACATAATTTTCTAAGCACTTTATTGAAGTGATTATTGCAGAGAGTACAGATCTTCAAGCCCATCCACATCCATCTTGATAAGCACATAAATAGAGGCTTATTAAATAGACTATTTTGTCACACTTTGTTACAAACATTTGAACGAGAAAGCTTTTTTTTTTTTTGCTCTATCTAATATCCTAAATACCAAACTGGATGTATGTAACCTTTGTTGCTACAACACCTTGCTCTTTCATGATCTCATTTCTGACTTTTGCAAGATATTGATTTTATGCCATAATTCAATGATGAGCCACTTCTATACAAAGCTGGTTGTACCAGAAAATGTTCTATTGCTTATGCAATGGCTTCTTTGCCCGGTTTGAAAATTTATTGGTGATTGCACAATTAAATCAACTCTTCTACTTAATCTCTCCTTTACTGTGAGTCAGGCCGCATTCTCATTTGAAGTTATATCTACCACAACAAAGTCAGCAGAATTCTGTACCTTTGCTCTTTCATGCTTTTCTAGTTATTTCTTTCTTGGTGTCTTTGCACATGTTGAAAATCATGTACAGGTTTTACAAGACTGAACATTTAATAGCTGTCAGAATAGATATAATAAGGTAGCAGATCCAGAGTAGAAGAAAATTAAATGCTCCTGAGTTATTTTATTGAAATTTCAGTTCTTAGTTTATAGTTGTAGAGAGGGATGGAATTTCAAAAATGCAGTTTCAGAGTATTTTTTATGGAGTTCATCACTTGACTACTGAAAGCTGTAATCGTCACAATAAAATTCTGAGATGAGGTGCCAATATAGCATATCTTATGCCATGTAGTAAGATATGTTCTACAAATAAACTTTACTAGAATTGCACAGATTAATATAGCCCTAGCTAATAGCATTTCAGGTATTCACAGCCAGCTCTGCGTGTATCTGGGATTTCTTTTTAATATGTATTTAATAAACATTAAATTTTATGATGGAGTACAATATTAATTGGACTTTGATTCTACATCATTATATAGAAAGACATTGTCTGAGTCCTTAACTAGAAAGAACCTACTGAATAAAATGCAGCTGATATTTTTAGCTAAGTACATCACAATGTTTCTCCCCTTGCTTTCCCACTATTTTCAGGATTCTGTGAACTAACTCACGAAAGTCTCAGACAACTGAAAGCTCAAACTCTCACAGAAGGTGCTGAACAACATGTTGAAGTAGGTTTCTTGACTGTAAGTTCCAGGTGCAGGACCTTGTTTTCTTCTACATCTCTCACAGGGCAGAACACAATTTCAGCACTTAATATTAATAGAATCATAGAATGCTTAAGGTTGGAAGGAACCTCAGAAGTCATCTAGTCCAAAGCCGCTGCACACAGGGGGTCACCTGGAGCACGTGGCACAGGGCTGCATGCAAGCGGGTTTTAAAAGATCTCCAAAGAAGGAGACTCCACAACCTCCCTGGGCAGCCTGGTCCAGGGCTCTGTCACCCTCTCTGTAAAGAAATGTTTTCCTAAGTTCCTGTGGAACTTTTGGTGCCTCAGTTTGTGACCGTTTCCTCTAGTCCTCTCGCTGGCCACCACTGAAAAGAGGCCACCCCCTCCTCTTCACTGCCTCTCGAGGTATTTATAGACACTGATCAGGTCCCCCCTCAGCCTTCTCTTCTCCAGGCTGAACGGCCCAGCTCTCTCAGCCTTTGCTCATAGGGCAGATGTTCCAGGCCCCTGATCATCATTGTAGCCCTGCGCTGGACTCTCTCCAGCAGCTCCACATCCGTCTTGTACTGGGGAGCCCAGAACTGGACACAGTACACTAGATGTGGCCTTATCAGGGCTGTGCATAGCGGGGGAGATAACCTCCCTCGACCTACTGGAGACACTCTTCTTAATGCACCCCAGGATCCCATTGGCCTTCTTGGCCACCAGGGTACACTGCTGCCTCATGGTCATCTTGTCATCCACCATGACACCCAGGTCCCTCTCTGCGGGGCTGCTCTCCAGCAGGTCCACCTCTAATCTGTGCTGGTGTCCGGGGTTATTTCTCCCCAAGTGCAGGACCCTGCACTTCATGAGATTTCTCACCACCCAGTTGTCCAGTCTGTCCAGGTCTCTCTGCATGATGGTGCAACCATCTGAGATATCAGCTACTCCTCCCAGTTTGGTATCATCAGCAAACTTGCTGAGGGAGCACTCCATCTCTTCATCCAGGTCGTTAATGAATAAGTTGAACACAACCTGACCGAGGACTGACCCCTGGGGGACACTGCTAACTACAGGCCTCCAACTGGACTCCACGCCACTGACTACCACTCTCTGCACCCTGCCATCGAGCCAATTCCTAATCCACCTCCCCGTCCACTCATCTATCCCACACCTTCGGAACTTGCCCAGGAGGATGCTGTGAGGGACAATGTTAAAAGCCTTGCTGAAGTCCAGAAAGACGACATCCACCACTCTGCCCTCATCTATACAGCCAGTCACTCCATCATAGAAGGCAATCAGGTTAGTGAAGCATGATTTCCCCTTGGTGAATCCATGCTGGCTACTCCTGAGCACCTTCTTCTCCTCCACATGTCTGGAGACAGCAGCCAGGATGAGCTGTTCCATCACTTTTCCGGGCATGGAGGTGAGGCTCACCGGCCTGTAGCTGCCCGGTTCCTCCTTCTTGCTTTGTTTTGAAGACTGGAGTGATGTTGGCTTTCTTCCAGTCCTCCGGCACCTCCCCCGTTCTCCAGGACTTTTCGAAGATGATGGCAAGCGGCTTGGCTATGACATCCACCAGTTCCCGCAACATTCTAGGGTGCATCCCATCAGGGCCCATGGATTTGTGGGTGTCAAGATTTCTTAGGAGCTCTCTGACCCACTCTTCCTCTACCCAGGGCAAACCTTCCTCTCTCCAGCTCACTTCTTGTATCCCTAGGGCCTGGGATTCTAGAGGGCTGCCTCTGACAAACACTGAAGCAAAGGCAGCATTCAGCAGCTCTGCTTTCTCCTTGTTTTTCTGTAACCAGGGTGCCCACCCCATTCACTAGTGGACCCACATTTTCCCTGACCTTCCTTTTCTTGTCAATATATTTGAAGATGTTCTTCTTGTTACTCTTAACAGAGTAATCCCTTGCCAGATTTAATTCCAAATGTGCCTTAGCTTTCCTTGTAGCATCCCTGCATTCCCTGACAACGTTCCTGTATTTATCCCAAGGGGCCTGTCCTTTCTTCCACATTCTGTATACTGCTTTCTTCTGTTGGAGTTTTGTCAGGAGCTCCCTGCTCATACACGCAGGTCTCCTGCCCCCTCTGCCTTACTTCTTACACACAGGGATGCACCGTGGCAGGAAATGCCACGTGAAAACTCCACCAGCTTGTGATCACTGCACCTTCACCTCACCTTCACATCTTCAACCAGGCCCTCTCTTTTTGTTAGTACGAGGTCCAGTAGCCCACCTCTCCTTGTTGGCTCCTCCACAACCTGCATCAAAAAATTGTCATTGACACACTGTAGAAACTTCCAGGACTGCCCGTGCCTTGCTGTGCTGTCCTTCCAGCCAATGTCAGGATAGCCAAAGTCCCCAATGAGAATCAAAAATTCTAATTGTATTCTAATTATAAAACTTCCTTTGAAGGTGATGGATTTGTGCAAGTTGATCTTTTAAACAGTTACTTAAACAGAATTTGGACTATTTCAGAGACAAAAGAACTTTTGCATTTCAGTTGAAAAGGGCAGAAAGGACATGCATAATTAGAAGGTAAAATCAAGATTAAGAAGCATGACAAAATCCTTTGGGATCTATACGGTTTGGTCTGGCTTTCTACTATTCTGCTTTAAGACAGTTTTTTTGGTCATCGTCTGTCATCAAAGGACATTTCTATTACTTTTCATGTTTTTACAAAGAATATGATCTAACAATCCAGGAGAGATACGTGCAAAATAAAAATGAATATTTGATTGGAATGTTCCCTTTATATTTTTTATAGTGTTTCAAAGGTCTGAACATAAAGAGTTACAAAATCATGCAAGCACAAGTTTATGGTATAAGTCAATAGATTCGAGATTTTAAATTTGGGTGTTTTAAAATGTGCACAGTTTGAATGATTCTGCCTTCCCATTATAGTTGTCCCAAGCTCTTTTGTATTCACGATTCACAATTGGAAGATTTTGCCAGCAACACTATACACTTTTTTCTATGACATTGACACTGAATGGCAGTGGGCCAAGACAAGTTCCTTCATTATCACAGAAGGAAAAAAAATCTCATCTGAATCTGAAGATTATCCATTAACAATTATCATTTGACATGCATAAGTTAGCCTGTCTTCACTTCACTTAGTGCATGTCACATTGATTTTGCATAGTTTTATTTTTAAAGTAGAAATTAGAGAGCTACAAAGCCACATATCTTTCAAGAGATTCTTTTGACAATGCAACTTTCATTGTCAGCCTAAGTTATAATTTTCACAGTCTTTATGTAAATTTACAGTTGTACGATCTTCAAAGAACTACACTTCCACAGCTAATTGATATTATGTAGTTATCACTCTACCACTATTTTATTCTCAAACAAAGGGGTCTGGCACAACCTTATAGAAGGCTGGGCCCAGGAGTGATACACTGAACTGTTGTTATAAGTAACTATTGGAGAACCCACGCAAGTACAGATACAACTACCCACCTCTCACCCACTCTCTTTCTCCTATCACCCCACTCGGCGTGATCTCTAGCTGCTCCAGTATTCTAAGACTACTTAAAAAGTAAAAACAGTAGATTACTCATTCAGAGAGATCCCAAGCGAAGTTTTGGAAAAGTTATTTTATTTTGCCAATAAATGCAATTGTGGCTCAGCCTATCAAAACATTATCCTACTTCCTGAAAATACATTCTTCCCCAGTAAACATTCAAGAGGCCAAGAGGCCATTCTGTCAGTGCAGAAACACTCACTGTCCTACAAATGATAGGCATGTTTTTGTCAAAAAAAGGAAAAAAAAAAGAGAAAAAGAAAAAAAAGAAAAAAAAAAGGAAAACAAAGCAGGATAAGAGCTATCCTGACAACATGAATAATACTGAGACTGAGAAATAATTAATTTTTTTTGAAAAATCCAAATAGCTATCTAGTTAGTTACTGTGCAGAAGTCTTAATCTCAGCATCTTACAGCTCTGCTCATTTGCTGAAATAGAGTCCCTGGTAGTCAGAGGCAGGTTACTGTTGCTGCTCTGTCTCACTCCATGCAGCATGCATAATTTGGAAATGGATATCCCAAAGGGAAATGGAGCCCTTGGGCAAATCTGAGTTGTTCTGTCTAAAATTTACTGTTTCCTGCGACTAAATTTACTTGTGGTCTAAATTCTTCTAACAGTGAATTTAAGGGTTGAGATGTCCAGAGCAAAGTTATGATTGGAATAAGAAGTTCACTCATTCTGTGATATATTCTTCACAATAACCTATGCCCTTTTATGAACACAGTAATAATAACAATATGTATCATTAATACAATGAAAACTATTTCCAGGTGAATCAGTATATCTCAGTAAACAGCACTGTAGGTAAACATAACTGTAATGTATGGAAGTAAAGCCAGATAAAGATGAATCTTTGCCTCGAAGAGAAAACAGAATTCAATTTCTTAAACTTTTAAAATTTTCTTTTTTTTTTGTTTTGTTTTGTTTTGTCTGAGTTAGTTATGTTTGTAACTTCTGAATCTTTGTCTTCTTGAATTAGATTAAGAACCTCCCTCGTGTCAGAAATCTGTTTGGCAAACACTTTTGGAAAAATGAAAATATGTACAATGAACATATAGACATTCCAATACTAATTTCAGTAAAGCTGTATAAATAGGTAATGCCCCTATGGTACTTGTATCCTGCATGCTACACTGCATTTCATTCCTCTGAAATCCAGGATTACATGACAGATATATTTTCAGTTGAGCACTGTATCAATATTCATCTACATAGTATTTTAAAGATTTTGCTGGAAGCTTTCCTAGTTTTCCTCAGTGTTTTAGGTGCTAAAGTAATACCTTTCCATGGAGTTTTACAATACATCATTTGTTCAGTGTTCTCCTGTTACGAATATCAAAACCAAGGTGCTGGCAAATATTAACATTGCAAATGACTGGTAGGGGGAAAATCATTATCATACCCACAAACTAATTACTTTTCCCTGAGGCTATAGTCTCTAAAACAATGTCATCAACATGAAATATTTTTCACCCACTTTCATTCAAAGATCACTGCCTTGTTAAAAGCTGACAGAGAAGGAAGTTTTAAGCTTAGCTGTTAGACTTTGCCCAGAAGCACCCGAAAAAAAATTTCAACGTACTGTCTCCTGCCAGCTCTGCTATCCAGGTCATAAGTTGTAAAAAATGAGAAGTAAGATGCTTTTAAAGAGCAGTGAGATGCTTTTAAATAGCAGAAACATCTTAAGCTGCTACTGCCAATTGTAAAATATACATGTGTCAGGATCCTGTTTTTTGGAATGACATTTTGACAAGACTCCAATGGATACAGAATATTCTCATAATGATAAGAGTAGGAAGGAAAGTATTTGGAAAGAAAATACATTATGGACAGTTTAAGAAAAAAAAAAAAAAATGGATATCTCCATTTTCTTATGGTGGCTGCAGAAAAAGCGGCCCTGAGCCCTGGGCTCTCAGGTAGAACTATCCATCTCCATTATATGCAATACCCAGACCTCATTTTCAGGAGGTATCTATGGTATTTCATAGATTTCATAGTGGGAAGGACAAGGGGCAATGGGTATAAGCTGAAACACAGGAGGTCCCATCTGCATGTGAGAAAGAACTTCTTCCTGTGAGGGTGATAAGAGCCCTGGCACAGGCTGCCCGGAGAGGTTATGGAGTCTCCTTCTCTGGAGGTCTTCCAGACCTGCCTGGATGGTGCCCTGTGCCACATGCTCTAGGAGACCCTGCATGTGCAGGCGAGTTGGACTAACTGATCTCTAGATCCCTTCCAACCTTAACCATTCTCTAATTCTGTGATTCTGTGATCACTTGATGGACAGAACTTTTCAGTCTGTAAACGGATCATCTCTCCATCTGAGCCATCATATTTTCCTATTCACTGCTTTAATCTTTGCCCCTTTCTAAGCTGTGTAGCTACGACTTCCCTATGACTTCTTCAGAGAAGTCAGGAGCCATCAGAAGGGGAAACAGAAGATCTTTATATTACAGAGAAATCCTGCGCCTGACACTTTAAATATAGAGAAAAGGAAAGAAAATTCAGTCCCTGATAACCCATCCAGGTAATGTTTTCTTTGCATTTCTTTTCCACTGGTTTCTACAGTAAAGCTTCTTTAACTCTCACAATGATACAGAGGCAGTTATTCTGGTACATTTGAGGATATGTCAGTGGATATGAAAACAAATGAGGTTGCTTTAAAAAAACACAAGTAAGAAAAGTCATACTGAGGAACTAAATTAAAAAACAGTTGGAGAACCAAAAGAGAAAAAGATAAAAGGCTTAATAAGGAAAAGGAGAAAGTTAAAAAGCTAAGAGTGAGGAGAGGTGACTGAAAAGGAACTGGAGAGACTAGGAGAAAAAAAAAGAATGTAAGAGAGGGACTGGAAAAAAAAAACAACAGGAGGAAGGAAGCAGTAAAGCATAAGATGTGAGGACAGGAAACAGCCCACTGAGTGAGATTCAAGTAAGAAGGACCAAGTTAAAGTGTTGGGATAAGCAAATTGGAGTAAGACATCAAAGAAAAAACTTACAAAAATACACTGAGGAAAAAAAAGAAGGCTGAGAATGACATGCACAGTTATTAAAATGACAGATATATCATGCTATGGCATGAGCAGACATGAAGAAAAAGTGTGAAATATAAACAACATTGTGAAAAGAAAAGGAGTTTTAATCATGCGCTCACGTATAGCTATCCTCATTACTAAAACACCGCCAGTTATTTAATTCAAATATGCAATACAGAACTGGTGCATCTAATATCAATGAAGCATGAATAAAATAAAGGTGATTGAGCCATTGTAATCATAATACCACTACATTTACTTCAACTCGTGGGTGAGAAAGCAGAATTATATCCTATGTTATTTTAGTGGCTGCCCTCACTCTGCTATGTCACTACATTCTCATTGTTTAAAACAGCTTTATGATGAGTGACGTATTGTGTTTCCCACATTAAGGTTTTCATGAAGTGGCTCATTAAAGTGGAAAAAAAAATCTGTATCAAATGAACCTCTGTATTTAGTGCTTTACTGCATCTGCTCTAATTTCTGCCAGCTGTTGGTTCAACAGGAGACTGAATCTTGAAATCCTTTATAAAACGAAGATGTCAGTAAAGACACTGCTGCTTGATCAAATCTGTTTTGAGCAAACGCCATCCTGTTCTTCCCTTCATACTTCTCCAGACCTGGAGACTGTATATGCTTTTATATATCTGATTCCTGCTTCTCTGATATAGATATTTTTCATTTCCTGCCTATTCCATCATTCTTTCCAAGCACTCCCCTTCATTCTAGTCCATTTCTATGAACTGTGCTGCTCAAAAAATTCATACTCCAAGTTCAATATCAGAGTAGGTACTGTTCAGGCTTTTTTACTCTTCAACTCCATATACTCCAGAATGCCTGGGCATATTACAAAACCAGATAAACTGCATAACCACATCGTTATAAAATTAATATCACGGTTTCACATATGACACTGATGTGGCACAGTTCCATGTATGGCACTTCGACAGATGGAAATAGACGCTCAAGAAGTTCATCTGACTCCTAAGTTGCACAGAAAACCGCAAACGAGATAGATGCTGTATTTCACCAAAAAGTTGAGGAGATGGACTGCTATAGCTCCATGAGTAATCAGTGTGGTGTTGGCCAGTGACTCATCTAATAGCACTGCAGTAATAGAACTACATGAACTGCTTGCTATGAGCACTGCAGATTATTCAAATTCATCTGAGTTTGCTAAAATAATAGCTGACATTGAGATAATGCAGAGTTTATGCACCTTGAGAACTTTCACAATGCAGATGTGCCCATTTTTTTCCTGTAACAAGGAAAATGTCAAATAAAAAGGAGACCAGCACTTCATAGCTATGAAATACTTAGCTACAAAAGGCAGTCTTTCCTCAGGGATCCATTTTCCCAGAAAGACTGTTACAAATCATCTTATCCACATACCTATAGGAGTAGACCCCCTGAGTGAATTGTCCCTTGAACTGTCTCATGATTTTTTCTTAGAAAGAGCTGGTTAGTTCAGGAGAGCCTGTGATTTTAACTATCTTGTAGGCAAGAGACAAAGCCTGGGAAAGAAACCAGATTATTAAGCAGAATGGGGGTGCACTCATTTAGCTATCTGTACCCTCTGTATATCTTCTGTGGTTTTTCCTAGTAAACAATGTCCTGATAATCCACAATCAGGCAGAAAAAAAGTTAAATGAAAAGGCAGGAAATTGCACTTATCAAACTGAAAGCAAAGTAGCACTGGTATTTGTTTGTCAGTGTGGTCAATGCCACACTGTGGCACTGTGTGTCACTGTCTGTATCACCATGACCTGCTGTGTCCAGCACAATGATTGGTCAGAGTTGTCACCAAAAGAGAAAAAAGTCAAGTCTCTTCTAGTTACACATGGTGCAAACAACCAGGAAACGCACCTGTCATTTCTGGGGCTGATACAGGCAAGCTCCTGATCAATGTCCACAGCCACTACAAATTAAGTGGTATAAGGGGGCATTTGCCATTTTGCTAGAGTTATATATTTTTTTACCACTTCTTTTCTGTGATGTTATTGTGCTTAAATTTGGCAGCATACCTGGATGAAATATCATCTTTGGTGGTCAAAGCACATTAAACTGCTATGGTCATTTAAGACCTCATGTCTATTTGCAAGAAGATACAAGTTGAATTTATGCTATCAAATCCTGTTCAAATCTTGTCTAAAATTCCCTACAATATAAGCTAATGAGAAAAATTATTCTTTGATGTCTTTTATTCTGATGGTATCGTACATCAAAAACTCACTAATCTGCTTTCCACTTCCTTGTGCATTGTACGAGCTGCTCAAAACTCCCTTTGACTTCCTCCATTCTGTTCTTTAATGAATATATACAGAAACTTGTAAATTGTTGTCATAAAAAGACTTCTTTTTTATAGACAACAGTTAAGCATGTATATAAACACTATCATACTCACTGCTGGAAGATCCAACCAAGGAATGAGATGTGAAAAATGATAATGAAGAACTTCAGATTGTTGCCACTGTGTATGATCCATTTCTGCTGCAGGTGCCCTCTTGATTATAAAGTTCTTGGGGCAAGAACCATTTTTATCTTGTATGTTTTGTTAGCACTTAACTAAAGAATAACAAAATCACAAATAATTATAGCCAAACTACAACCATTAAAATGAATTAATGAAACATTTGAGAATTAACTACTCCCTGGTTTTCATTATTTATTCACTTTGGTGCTAATTTGCAAAATTTTTTAATTCACCATAGCTCTCCCTATCATTAATGCAAATTAACAAGGTTCAACTGTAATGCAGATATTATTATCTTCCCTTTCATAAATGTCCACAATTCTCTAATTAAAACATGGTGTATTTTTACAAATCAGGTTACAAGTTATAATGGAAACAGAAAATATGAATAAAGTTCTCACTGTTTAGACAAATGTAAATATATGGGGAATGACAAAGGTCATTCTTTTTATGTTAAAAATAGATTAGTTGAATGAAAGAGAGAAATTTTAGTGAGAAGGTAAGAGCAAATACTGTATTTTAGAAACACTGTGTGCATAGGTATCCACTGAGAATCATTAATAAACCACCAACCCACATGTGTGTACTTTATACAGCACTATGTAACATATTCTAAATTAAGTTATAGAAGTGAAAGAGGGAAAGCTATAAAAACACTGCTTTATAACTTTTATTATAGAAAATAATATTTTTCTACATCAGTCTATTGCACTTACTGTTGACAAAAATTATAGTGCAATTAGAGAATAATAGTAGTTAAAAATAAGAAAGTATTCAAAGACAAAATTATACATTCACTGTAGGCATGTAAGAAAAATTAAGATGGACAATCAAAATATTAATAAATCATTCTCCTTTTTTGTTCAGTCTTTGTTCTCACAAAATATAATTCTCACAGTGAATAGTTTTTATTTTTGGTTCTTTTCACATTTTAAATTTATGCATAGTGTCACAGATTGTGATTTCATACAGAAATTGAGCCAACATGTCATAATATTTGGGAGATATGCAATTTTCTAACCAAGTCGGATCGTATTTCATGTTGAAAAGTGATATCAAGATGACCATTTATATTGGCTTCACTTTTAGTGTATAGTATTCAAGAAGAAATAATATTTTTAAAATCTTATCTTTTTCTCAGTTGGACCTGTTACACTCCTTCCATTAAGTGAAGAACTGCAACACAAGACCAAGAATAGAACTTCAACTGCAAATTTGTCCCTTAAGAAAGTTCTCTCCTCATGGCTGAGGTTATTCTGACATATTAGCTCATGTTCAAGTTCATACGCAAGCCCAAGTCTCACAGTTGTCCACAATGTTGACTTGTACTTCTGTTTGACTATGAAACAAGTCAACTGGATTCTCAGCCAAAAACACTACCGAGGGCCATCAGCAGAGATTGGCTTGCATTCAAGCCCAACCCTATAGGTTGTATGGGTGCAAAGAGCAGTTGAGTGATTCAGTCTGATGTGTCTATAGTCCCTCAGAAATGGCCAGTGTGTGTTTGCCATATTTTGCTGTTGTTGCTTTTACAGGTAGTGTATGATATACCAGCAGTGTCTAATTTTCTCCTTTATTTTACTTCCAGTGTTCCTGAAAAAATAAGCACAGTCACTTTGCTGAAGCTGTCAGCTATCCCTTGCCTCTCTGATCCTCATTACTCCTTATTGAGCAGATCTATGGCAGAATGCTTAGCCCTCTAAAAAGGAAGAACAGGGTGTTGCAGCAAGACAAGGTAGATTGTACAGGCAACATAAAGTACTTACTAGGGGGAGATGGAAAGTGCTTTTGAAAGAGGAAGGAAGGGGGAGGACAATAAAATGGCAAAGAACTGTCACATGAAAGATAAATTTATTTTTAGGACAAAAAAAAAAAACTTTCCAAGATAAACTAGTTCCAAGGAAATGTGAGAGCCCTCACACTGCAGGGTGTGCACAAAAAATGCAAGGGAAGTAAGAGGTTAAAGAAAACTGGAGGAACCACTGATTGAATGAAAAAGGGGAGAGTGGAGAAATGAATGAGTGACTGTAGAAGGGAAGGAAGGAGAGGTGAGAAGGAGTTGTGGTGGGGAATGGTGTTTGTAGCCATAAAAGTTCAGCCTACAGAATTGCTACTTAAGTGGGATCTTGCTGCACACATACATATAATCATATAAATTCTATTTCCTCACAAAAACTAGATCTTCTATTGAAGGTAATTTCCGGATGTGCAAATATGGAAATACAATGTATTGCTCTAGTCCTTGAAGCTCATTATTGCTTTCTGAGCAGGAAAGCATGCCTTTTCAGACATTTTCTGAATGTACAAACAGTTTTCTTGTGCTGTGGTTGATTTGAATAAATAATACATGAGCACCTCCAGGAATTAAGGGGCCAGAAGAAGTATCCACATAATAGATGCTATCAAAATGTACTGTTCTTCCTGTCTGGAGGGAGGAAATACCAGGAAGCTCTATGATGCTACATTATACAAACACTTACAGATTTGTGCAGATAGTCAAGATGAGCTACAGCTGAGAATCAGGCACGTCTGCTAGAGACCTGTCCAAGTGGAAATCAAAGCTATATGGCCAGCTGATGAAACGGTATTCAGCTCTGAAAGCTGAGACTTAAAAACTGAGAAAGCTCAGACTTATATTAACAAAAAATCTTTGGTGAATTCAAGCCTGAAAGGTTATTTATCCAGCAGCAGCTTTTCATTGCGAATTTTACCTTTCATACAGGAAATGAAGAAACTAAATGATAATGGAGCAGAAGTGGAGCTGCATCTTGTTACAAAACATTTTTGTTCTTTAGATGGTAATAATCATTGCTGAACTAAAGCCTGTAAAGATAATGAGTTGTATAAAACTATCTTCTATTCATGGGAAAAAAATAGAAGAAGAGACAAGTTTTTCCTGTAAAACAAAAAAGCCTTTGATCCTAATTTGATTTGGAGAAAAACTCTGAAGCACTGCCCCATAATAAGAGCTGAGTATTTTAGTATGTGGTGGCAGAAAATTACTGTGTAGCAGCAAACTTGCATAGACAGCAGGAGCAGGACACAAGCATGGAATATCTACTATAGGCGCTACTACCCTAATAAACAAGACGAGCAGACACATCAACCTACCTGAGTAGATTACATGCAACACACATGCTATTCAGTGCTATTCTGAATGTGAATGGACTGCCCTAGCGGTGACATTCATGAGTATTAGAAAGAATCCTGGTCTACCAGGAAAAAGCAAATAGACGGAAGGTCACTTTATTTATTTGTGGAAAAAAATTGTGGAGCTTTGTCAAAGAATTCCTGCAAACTACAGAGAAAGTGGAAGAAACTTGAAGAGTTAGAAAATACCAGCTAGAAGGAGTCAAAATAAAACAAAATAGGAAAATCTTTTGGCACAGAAAAAAAGATGATTATTTGTGAGTTATTGAATTCCTTATTTTTCGGGGTACTCAGAACTTAATCTGAGTGTTTTAAATGTTATGCCTTGAGTCTGTTTCTAGTATTTGGAGACCTGAGAGTTGATTTTTTTAAAAACTTTGGAAGAAATGCTTTTCCCATCCCAAGAAAGAAGACATTCTAACCAAAATTCATTTTTTTTTCTAAGCTGAAGTCCTTCAGTGTAGATAAAAATACATAATTTTAAATAAATAAATAAATAAATAAATAACCTAAAAAATTAACTTTTGCTTAGCTATTTCCTTTCCATTTATAATTGTATTTATAGAATATTTCATTGCTTCTCTTTTCACTCTTTCTATCCTTCATGAGTTAATCACAAAGCTTAAATTTCACTGAAAAAGAAGAATTGTCAGACTGTTAGTGGCACCTCACCTGCAGGCTGCAAATGAAGGCAAAGAAGTGAAAGGGTACTACTTTTCAGCAAATTTGTGGGCTTTACATGTGTCTATAGTTTGCAGGGCAAGCTTCTCAGACGATATCAATCACCAGCCTGATACTGATATAAGTGAGGTTGCACTAATTTACACTCACGGAGAGTTAGGTTCACCATGTGTTAAATGTACAAGATTAGGAATTAAATCTAGCATTATATTTAAATTCCAAATGAGTGCCAAATTCTTTTTTTTTTTCTTTCGTATCTGACAATTGGAAACTTGGAGAAATTGTATGTGCAGAAGAATGTTACACTTATTTTGAACAGTTGACAGACATGACTGGAAGTCTGATATGATTAATACCTCAATAACAGGGCTTCAATAAGCTGGTCCCAATAGACTTCCAACACGAAGAGAGTTCCAAGATACTGTTAATAGTTAAACAACTTTTATTAGATAACAAATTCCATTTTAGCTGTTTTTATGAAAGACCTTTTTTATGTATCAAAATCAAGAGAATTAAAGAGTTCTCTCAGACACGAAAGAGAGTAGAGGAGCTAAGAGCAATTGCTTGCAACCCCACTTCCAGAAATAGTTTGAGACACAATTTAATCATCTAATTTCCTTAACAACACCTTGAGATTTTTCCTTTTAGATAAATATTCATTTAGTTACTTTTTCTTCTTTGCTTTACTTAGGATACTTGTAATACCAGAGCTGCTGCCATACACACAGTAGAAAGAAAAGAAAAAAAAATTTGTAGTCCATTGCATAAAAGATCATCAGTGTAGTGGAGCAAAGAAAAGCCTCACAAGATCCTTATGCTTCCTTGCACAACCTTTTCTTTGTCTTCGCTAAGTTCAAGGACAGTGGATGTCTGCATACTGATAGAAATTCAAATCTTTTAGAAAGAACTTGCTTATGGATTCCTCTGTTCTACATCTGCTAGCAAATAGAGAACAGCACTGCTTATGCAATAGCATCATTCCAGGAAGCATTCTTACCCAGAGAATACAGTTCCAGGAATAATTAATTATTCAAAATGCTATTTATTACTTGTTTTACAGTAGTTTTACTGGTAGGTCCATTGACCGAGCAGATAAGCAATTTTGCTACAGACCCAGAGCTCAGAGTTCAGGTCTGGCCATGGCACAGTGCCAAAGGTGGGCAGCTCAGCTGTGACCTGCTCTCTAGTTATCCACACTGGAGTGCAAGTGCTCTCCACTCAATTATTTTCTATGGCTTTGCTTCATAGCCTGATATGCTTTTGCTTAATGGGTTAACTTCCATCTTACTTTACTTCCAGCATTGAAAGACCCAAAGGCTGTGGATGAAATATGGGTCTCGCTGAATTAGACATTGTGCACACATGCTATTAGAAATAGTCTCTGTCCATAAAAACTTGTAGTCTGATTAAAGAAAAGAGAAAGGAGGAAGTATTTTATAGGGCTTGTTAGAAAATATTTTTAAGGAAAAAGAGGAGAATTTTCTCTCTTTGGAAGCATTTAGTCCGCTTTTTAGGTCTCACTGAGCAATAGCTTAGTTTAAAGGCTACCTCCAAAGCATTCAAATGGTTGCTGCTCATTATCTGCTGGTGGACTCAGCGTTTGAATATCAACACCACAATGAGCTGTGTTTAAATTGTCTTAAGCAACCTGACAAAAGCGATCAGCTTTGATAAAGTGGTGATTTCAACCCTTTAAAGTATGAAAATGTAGCTTACTCACTTTTTGATTATAGCTTGAAATATTCCGCCTCTTTCTTTCCCTGAGTTTCACTTGAGCCTGGAATTTGAGCTAATAAATCAATGCTAGCATACATTTCCCCACTAGAGCTTTTAACAAGCACTCTATTTGAAAATTAAACATTCTAGTAAATTGCTCAAACACAGTCTTGAAAGGTTAAACACAGCTTTGAAATCCTTCTAATGTTAGGCAAAGTTGTCATAAGCTCTTGGAATAATTGTAAAAAGACCAAAGCCTTGAAACTAGAAATATACTATAATAGCTGATTTTACTGCTATAGTCCTGAGAATTGTTATGATCCAAATATCCACTATTATTCATGGAGATTTTCAGCTCCTGCGTACATTTTTTTCCAGGTCTTGTGGTTAGTGCTATTTTCAAAGCTTCAGGAATACTCTCAGTTTCAGAACAGAAGAACAAACAGCACATTACAGCTTCCTCTATGAACTGTGGGTATCAACATATTCTCCTCTATCAAATACTTTCTTTTTTAATGCTTGGTTAAATCAAACGAGCATGACCTGAATATTTAATGCATAGAAACTATCTGAGAAAATCTTTTTTTTAATCTTACTCTTGTTAATAGCTTTAAGGACAGATATTACTTAAACTTACAGTGCGAATATAATAGGATATGTATATTTATAGGAGCTCTTCCATTGTTTGCCAGTGTACTACTTAGCCTAACACACTATGTAATGTTGCCTCACAAATTCTGTGATATCCTTTGAGAGTAACTTCTTGTAAAGCACTTCATCCAGTTCTCACTAAAAGGCAGTCCACATAGCTACTAGCAATAACATCAAACATTGCTCCATTTTTCCATGAAACTTTGGTTAGCAAAATATCCAGCTCTCCCACACACTTTCACACCACCCTACTGCTTCTTGCTTTTTTTTTTTGATGATCATCCCTGTGTACCTGGATTTAACACAACTTATTTACTTACAACTAGTTGTGGCCTTGAAAATATGTTAATATTGCAAAAGGGAGCACAGCAAAAAGAGCTCAAGGCATCTCCTGCAATGAGGCTACCACTCATCAGGCCACAGTGCTGCTACTTGAAATATTTCTAATGTGGGAAAAAATTCTAAGTACCACCTATACTACATTGGTCTTAGACTAAAAACATACCATAAAGGACAAAACAAATACTTTTTTGTTAATTTATTAGGATTAGGGGAGCATTTAGCTTTCACTCATGAGGATTCTAATAATTATATTGACTCAGAAAATTACAGTTAAACAGAAGATATATTTAGAAATAATGCATGTAGTTTCTTCATGGTATATCCACATAGAAGAACTACCACAGAGTTCAGTAATCCACAGAGAAGAACTACCAACTGAGGCAGTGAGCACCAACAGTGGGATCAGTACAATTAGATATATCAGAGATTACCTTAAAAGGACTTGCAAGATTGAGCAAAAGGTGCAGAAGGGAAAGTACAGCTATCACAAGATAATCGGTTATACAGGTAAAATTGAGAACTCCAGGGCAATAGAAAGGGTTGAAACCCCACAGGAGAGTGAAAAATGCTCTATATGATACTTCAGCTCTCTGGAATAGCTTTATTAGAGCCATTTTATAGAAAAAACTATGAAGTGGAAAAAATATGTTATGCAGTTATGCAGGGTAGCAATCTAGCTCATTGCTCCTGTTCAGCAGCCCGGTTTATATGAATTAAAATCACTGAGCTGCTTTGTAAAATAGCATTTTTTTCGTACATTATGATCTTATAATTCAGCAGATAATTAAAATGCAGACTGGCATAGCATGAGTCAGTCTAAAGAAATTCTGTCAAAAAAAGAAAATGGTCGACTACAAGAAAAATAAAAAGATGATTTTGAAAAATAAAAAGAAGGAGTTAACATCTTTCAAATATTAATGACTTACAAAGTAGCATAGCTCAGAGAGGGTAGTAAAATCTACTCATTTTGGCTTTTAACATCCATATTCTGTTAAGTTGTCCTCTTTTTGTATCATTATTTTTACTGAAGGAGAAGCAGATAAAAAATAATGCATTATCCTGTGCAGCAGTGATTCGTGACCTACTGACATTTTCAGCGGTAGTTTCTCTACAGAATCATGTTTCACACTGTAAACAGTCAAACTCAACAGTGGGTTCTTGTCTGCAGTCAGGCTTCTCGTATCCATCTGTATATAAAACCCAGCACCATTTTACAGATATTCATATATATCTATAATTTCCCCTCAAAGAAAAAAAATGAGATCTCTACAGCCAAGTACATTTCTCAGCTTCTATATCTTTATATAGAAAGTTTTCCTGTATTAGGAGGGTTCTTATTGAAGGAGAATTTTCAAAATCAACCAGAACAGACACAAACTCTTCTGTGAAACCACAAGTAAACTTTTCTGTGAAACCACATGTAAATTCCCCTGGCTTTTTATTCTATTCATATGGGAGTGCCTAACTAATTAAAAATGTGTATATAATGTAGAAAATCAAGTTATTTTATACTTTGCAATATACAACTTTGGATTGCACCAGATGATATGCAGGAAAGGATTTACCACCTCCTCCAATCTGGCAGATTTAGTGGTCTGAAATATCTTGATTGAAATGGTAACCATTTAATATCAGTACTTTCTCTCTAGAATCAATATAGCTTCTCGATATTACAAATAGTAGACACAATTTATTTTTGTTAAAGTGCACATGAAATTAAAGCCAATGATTAAAATCTGCCTGGAATAACAAACATTTTTTTCTTCCCAATGAATCTTCTAATCAAACTGATACATTTTGACTTAACAGAGTAAAAGTGTACCCTACTGTACCTTATCCTGCAATTGTGTCTATTAATATTTATTAATTATCACTGTCAGTAACAACATACAAAACAACTCCCCCTGAATATCACCGTGATTAGTTCTATTGCATGTAAAGCTCAAATAGACAACTACGGGAGCTATTTTATTTCCTTCAGTATTTTAATTAGTGGCCTTTAAGAGTTTATTCTTAATTTATCTAAGTGAAGTATATGAACATAGGCTTAAAACATGGCAATATTTCAGATGGAAAAGATGATGAAAGATGATGAAAAGATGGTGAAAAATTAGCATATATGGTATCCATGTAAGGGAGATAGCGAGTCTGACTGATTGCTATTTAACTCCAATTTCACAAAAGTTTACTTTCATATGGGATTTATGGGATACAAGAGGAGTGCAACTGTGAATGAAAGACCATAGCTGATTTAAAGAGGAGGAAAAACCTTACACCAGAAGGTAATAGAGGTAGAATGACTTTAAAAAGCAAACATAGACATGAGGGGAAAACACTATCAAGAAAACAGTATAAGAAAATGTAGCCTTTGTAGTCTGACATACTTTTAGGTGTTAAAGGTAACACTTTGCATTATGTTCAAAAATACAAATTAAGTAATGAAGTATTTGAAATATGAGGCTCCCAGCTGCCTTGATCTGCTATTAATTCTCTGCTAAAAAGAAAAGTGGCATAGGCTGGCAAATCATTGGTGTGAAAATTAATGAGCTGCTTCTGTGCTGATCAACAGCAGCATCTTCCCTACCAGTTGAAGATTCATATTCACTTTAAGTATTTCAAAATCTTAGTCTAACATCACTCATGTCAGTTCCATTGTATGGGAGTCCTACCACATCTGGTCTAGTTGCCAACGAGAGGTTTTTAAATGAGTCTCACTTCCTTTTTCAAAATTTTTCATTACTGCTGTTCTTTCTTATTCTGCTTCATCCACTATTATCATGTGTTATATATTTAATAGTTAAACTAAAGACTACTTATCTTTTGCTGACTTTCCTGTTTCTAGATGGAAAATCCAGTTACTTTATTTGCTCCAGTGAGCAGAAATACAAGACAGAGGTCCTAGTTCCTAAATGACTAATGTTTGGTGCACTGATATTTAATAGACTATCTTAGAGGTAAACTAGATAAGAGAATCTAGCGATAACATCAATATTCATTTGATTACATGTGCCTGCAATAATCAGATAAACAAGAGTTCAAGAGTTCACAGAAAATTCAGTGTAACTCAATAAAGTCTATATAGGCAAATATATTTTACTGCAAGTTAGATATTCAGATGGTCAAGAATTTTTTGATTAATTGTTTAAACAGTAGATATAGACTTCTAGAAAAAAATCTTTTGTTCAAACAAGCTACTTCTAATGCAATTTTCACTAAGAAAATTTCTCAGATGGAAGTTAAAACGCACTACAAATGATAAAGCAGTCAGCCAACTGATGCTAACCAGGTAGTGTTCAACATTTAAGCAAAGTTAACACACACACAAAGATACACTTCTATTCAATAGTACTAAATGGCCCAAAGTAGAACAATTCTCACAAATTCTCTTACAATGGGCCTTTACAACCTACTCATCAATGAAGTCAGCTGACATAAAGGAAACCAAAGTGAAATTTTCTGCTTTGAATCACACCTAATGATCAGCAGCAAGAGAGATGGGATCAGTTGCTGCTCACCACAGATAAAATTCTAATTCCTATTTCATCTAAAGATGATTCGTGCAGGTGTATATGTCTAAGTACATGAAGGATTTTTATTTATTTTTAATCAACAATGCTTATTTGCATACTTTCTGAAGAAAACCACTGGGGTTAGAAACTGGTCTTCACATGGATTACAGGGTTTGATGCAGATTTGACTTTGAAATTGTTACATTATGTGTTCGGGTCTTGACTGGCATGCTTTAGCAATTTCTTTTCATACCCAGACTTGCTGCACTGTATTACTTCAATAAATGGCATAAGAGATACAATTAAGGTTCTATTAGATGAGATATACAATAATTTTTAAAAGGGCAACTGAGAATATAATTTTAACTCTCTCAGGTTTCTCTTAGTTCTTCCAAAATGCTTAATTATCTAAACAGAAAGAATGATTTGTGTTCCAACCCTTTATCCAAAAGCATAAAAATTTCATCATGGATATCTCTCTGATGGGTCAAAAATATAAATATCATATGCTTTTGTATTGCTGCTGTAACTTCTACTTTACAGAACAAATAAATCTTTCTTTTTAATAGCAAACAGAAAATGTTTTTTAATGTATTTTGTGTTTCTGTGCAATATTTTATTATCCAGCTTACTCATAAAATCGTCAACAGACCCAAGTCCCTTTTCAGTGTCAAGAATTTTAAATTACATTAATCTGATTTTGATTTTGACTGTAGTTAGAACTTCCTGCCTCAAATGTAAGCTTTAGAGAAATCTTTAGATATAATCTATAATAGTTCCAACTACTGCATATCAAGTATCGTAGCAATAAGACTATACTGTAGGAAATAAAAATAAAATCTCCAAATAGAATAAATTGAAGTTAGATAAAGTGAAAGATATGTAATAATGATAGCAATTAAACTTGTGGGGAAAAAAATGGATTTGAGCCTTTGCACTGAGCCAATTCAACTTTTTTGTTCTCCTCTTCTTTTTCTTTCTTCCCAGTTTATTAGAGTTAATGAGAAGTAAGAGTTTGATAAAGAAGTACAGAAAAAAAAACCTCTGTTGACTTCAAAAATTGTCTAGAATATATCCCTTGGCTAAAATATAATCACTTGCTTCAGTAATTGGTTACCATTACAGATCCACGGGACCATTCATCTATGGCCAACTTCACTCCATTTCTGACTTTTCAGTTGCTTGGACAGACTCATACATGAGGCAGAGAATGAGATTATACAGAAAGATAGTTAAGAATGGGTTTAATAAGAAGATAGACTGCAATGATCAGCCATAGGGTTCACTCAGACAATTGTACTGTCCAGTCACTTGCATGTGGTCAGCAGTTTTAATCAACCTTTATTCACTCCATTGTTGTATCCCAATCCCCTTCCCCAAACCTTCCTTACTCCATGTTGCGCAGTGCCAAAAACCATTCCCGGACATTTGTTTTCAGATACCTCTTCTTATCAAAGTACAAATCATCCCTGTCCAAAGCTACATCTATATTTTCTTAACAATTCACCACCTAAGACTAGGGACTGTTGGTTTTTGTCTCCCTTGTCCTTTATCTGTCAGGTTTGTGTGTGTGTTTGTTTTGTTTTTCCCTTACGCTGTTACTTATGATTCATTTTGAACTGAAAAGGCAATTGATTTGATAACCTTAACAAAGCAGATATTCTCTCATTACTGTGCCTTTGTTTAATACATTCTCTTTGAGTATTTTATAGTGAGACGTATAGCAGGCATCTATGATTCTTTCACATTTACTATAGTGTTATATTTTGTTTTGATTTTTTGTCTCAATAGACTACTATAGAAATTACTGTTTTTCATATTTTTTCTAGATATATCATACAATATATGGGGTTATCTAATGTTCTAATCTTATTAATAAATCCAATATGTCTTCTAACTTATTTGCTCTGCACTTATGTAAAAACTTTTCATTATCAAGGAATTGCATTTCCATTTAAAAACAATAAATGGAGTGATTAGAAAGCTGTAAGTGAATCAAATAAAAATTTGTATGTATACACATGTCAAAGAATTGCATAATTATGGAGACTTGGTGCTAAGTTTTACCAAATTGTTGTAGTGTCTATGCAGTTTTCCCAGTCTCTTTAGCTTTACTAACATATAGAGCTTTTCGATGCACTTTGTGTTAAAAAAATGCCTTTCAATATTGGTTCTTCAAAATACTGTAAAAAAGAGGCAGGGTCAAAAAGATTGATTTTTTTTCTTTTTTTATGTTTGTAGAAAATAGGTTGATTCAAATTTTGTCTTAATTTTCACAATCTCTAATCACTCTTTTACGCAGCAAATTATATACAGCTTGCATCTATATGCTGCTTTTTTCTTGAATGCCGGACTTAGACCTTACACATACTTATTCTGTTTTACACAGAGAAGAGCTATCAAATTCTGTATAATAACACAAAGCTAGGATATGTAGATACATTTAAATATGTACTGATTCTAGAAGAATAAGAGTGAATTCTTAGTAAAATTTCCAGCACTTTTTTTTTGCCACAAAATAAGCATAATACCCAATATTCAGCCATAAATCATAGAAGATCTATGTAGTAGCTGTCTTTATAGACTATTCTAAACTCATAAAAATGCACTCTCTTACAGTCTCTGCTATAAAGGCAGCTGTCTGTGCTGTTAAGACCTACAACAAAAAAAAAGCCTTAAAAAAAAAAATGCCTTAAATTTTATTTTTTACATTCAGCAGTGCAATGGCAATTAAATTAATACTTTTTCAGTGGCTTAATCTTTATTCAGAGTGGTGGAGAAAGAACATATCAGTATTAAGAAATGCTTGGATTAAAGAACACTACCATATTTAGCATGTATTAAGAAATGCTTGGGTTAAAGAACACTACTATATTTAGCATGTGATAAGAGCAGGATAAGCATGTCTGTACTTAGGTAAGGGAGAAATTTATAGTGAGAAGACTAGAAGATTTGTATTCACTTAAGCAGCTTCTCATGGCTAGTGATATGTTACAAGCATTCTGGAATTCTGCCAGGGTCATACAATCTAATTGACTTCAGCTCATGATGAAAATCATAAACAAGCATTAGATATATTTGCAGAAACACTAAGAAAGATCAGCTTGACAGTGGTTTTTATTAATTGCCCAGCTACTACCTAAAACTTAAAATGCCTCTGATGGTTACTCACTTCCATTTTCTTTCTTTGTCTGACAGCCAAAATAGCGTTGTGCATCAGGGACTCTGAGACAGTGATCAAGAAGGCTGTGGGAAGCAGATCTATGCTTACTGTTAGAGGTTTGACTGGGAAATATGTGATAATGTGAAAAATTCTAAGAGTTTATTAGTGAGTTGGTGGTCTAAATAATCTTGGTTGGAGCCAAGATTATTTTGGATCCCATATTTGGATCCCATATTTGGATCCCACTGGAACAGTATTTAATAGTATATCTTAAGCCTGTCCAGGAACTTCATTCCTAATCCCACTTTGTATGTGTTGACTTTTGACAAATGACTGACATTTTCCTGGCTTTTGATCTTGATCCCATGTTCATTAGAAATATTTCAACATTTTTACTTTGTAAGATACCATTTATATTGGAAAATATAAATATATATATTGGAAATATATATTGGAAAATATAAATATTTATATTATATTCTTCTCCAGTTTATCTCAGAAAATCAGACATGATTTTTATTTGTCTTTAGTCATAAAATATGCTCTTCATAATTCCTAGTTCCTTCATTCATAGAACACTGCAATCCTCAGAGAAAAGGAGTCCATTCTAAGGACTCCTAAGCTGGAGTCCATTCTGCTACAGAAGGGGAAATTTCATGTTATAGTCACTAGTAAATTCTGACACTAAGGATCTTCTCATTTTATAAAATGAATAATCCTTTCTTCAGAAATTTTTAATGTTTTTGTTTTCTCCTCATTATTTCTTCATTATTACAACAGCTACTCAGAAGCCTCATGAGAAACAATTTTATCAGAAATAATATTATGGAAATAAAGATATCTTTTTATTTCACTAGACTTAGATAGATAGATAGATAGATAGATAGATAGATAGATAGATTAGACTTGTCCTTAAAACTGTCATCTTAAAACATCTATATTCAAAAACTTGGAAAAAAAAGGATGGAAAAAGCATTTCTTTTCATTAATATATCATGATTCATTTGGGTTTCATTGCAATTTGATGTATTACTTACACTTTCCTTTTAAACCAATGTTAACAAAATTATTCTGGTCAGTTGTTTATCTTTTGTATTCTCATCTTCTATATAAATCTTAAAATCTTGATTCTTCATTGATAATCTATAAAATTACTTTTGTTAATGGGAGTCCTTTTTAAGAACTAAGACCTAAAAGGTAATCCAAAGACACTTAAGTAATAATTCATTCATCCAAAAGCTTTTATAAATTCCACATACCATTTTCTTTTTCTTTAAGATTCTAACCCCCCAAAACAATTTATATGTGATAAATATGCTTCTCTTCTTCTGGACAACCCTTCCCCATAAAAATCAGTGGTAACTCACACTGACTTCAGTTCTGGACTGGATGATCATAGAATGGAACTAAGGTATGGAGACCTGTATCTGCCGTACACAGCTTAGCTAGAGTATGACCGAGAAGCACTACTCTTCAGTTGCTTTTCCATAAATTAATTCAGTGAAGAGAGAAATGTAACCATATAAGCACAAAGCTTTAAGTTTGAAAGGTAGAAACTATTAAGTCCTCTCATGCTTCTAGAAATAGTCCCTGAGAACTAAGACGCTGCTCACTCACTCTGTAAACAAATAGCTTAAGACTTTAAGTCTACAGAGATGCCGCCTAGTAGCCCATGAAAAACTCTTTAAAATATCTTTAATGTGGAATAAAATTATACTTTCCTGATATGAGTTGACATGAATTTTGATGTGACAGCATATGTAAGACAGCATAGAATATCTTTCTCTGACTGTTATTGCAATTGTTTTGAAATATGCAATTATACTATGTACAAGTCTAAAAGGAATAATTTTAGAACTGCTATCAGAACACTGAGCAGAGCAAATAATTACTGATAGGAAATTCAGTATCAGCTATAAAATATTCTAAGAAAGAGACATAAAAAGATACACCCAAATATTGTAAGAATTGATTGTTGACATAAAATTATTATAGCATGTATTTAGTGATCTTGATAAGATTTGTGTGGTGGATTCTACAGCAAAATCTTGTTTTGAACTTATAGTTGCAAACAAAAAAAAATCTTGTTTTGAACTTATAGTTTATTATTTTTTTCCCAACCCAAATATATAAATTAACAGAGCTTTGTTACTCATTCTGATAGAAATTGCTCAACACTAAGTAGCTATCAAAAGACTAGGCAAATGTAGATGATATTCATAATACCTAGAAAAACAAAACAGAAATATTCATCATGGCACTTGTGTAAACATATTGTACATGTGCATTTAGGATGTAATCCAGTTTGTTCAACCTTAGCCACAAAAAGAAAATCGTTTTAACCTAAAGAGAATAAGTCATCTGATCCAAAATTGTGTAGCTAGTAAAGATATTTGCATTGCCTATATGTATTCAGAGAAGAAAAAGGAACGCAGAAGGCTCACTGAGACTAAGCACCTAACCTGCAAACAAGTATGCAATCTCTAGGAAAGATTAATTATATCCATTGAAACCTCTATTAATTATATCCATTGAAACCTCATGGCTTTATTCTCTCTGTCTTAAAAGGGATAGTGGAAAACTAGAAAATGACTAAAAATAGTTTATAGTTCGACTCAATGATCTTGAAGGTCCCTTCCAGCTCTGATGATTCTATGATTCTATGAACAGAGATATGCAAAATGCTTCCATATAGGAAAGACTAACTAGAATAGCTCCCCTTACTTGAGAAGGAGAAAACTAAGGCAGGACATCATCCAGTTGTGTCAGTGAAGAAGATGAACAGGGAATGATTACTTACTATTTCCTGGGACACTAGAACACAGGCAAAACCAATGAATTTGACAGCAAATTCAACTTGGGCAAAAGAATGTCACAGAATGTTTTGTTGAATTGAAAAAGGGATTAGTCTGGTATACGGGGAAAAGTCCATCACCAGCTATTAAAAATGATTCCTGTGCCTAACCCAGGCTCAGAAGTTCGTAATCCTCATGATTTTCTGAAACTGATAGGATATACCATGAAAATTGCTTTATAATATTTTCTATTTTCCTTTAATCTTTACTTAAGGTTTTTCTGGGTACTACTCCTAAAAACTAGCTATTGGGATAGAAAAATCTGTGGTCTGACCATGCATAGCTGTTCTTGTGCTCTTAGAATTCACTGGTTTTCTGAACAAAGACAGAAGGAAGCCTACCAACATCCAACACAAGATCTTTACATAAGAGCATAGGAAATAAGTAAAGATTAAATTATTGATGCTAACTGATTGCTTTTACACCACAGTGTGGTCATTAATTATGCTGCAGTTTTAATATTCAATTTTGGATATTTAAACTTTTTCATGCCTATCGCTAAATACTTCATGGTATTTGCAGTTATACTGGGCTTAACTTCAGTCTTACCCCATCAGTATGCTACACATTAATATAGGATTTTTTGGTGTTTTTGTTCAAAAGCAAAGTCTTACCTCAGAATTTCTAAGTTTCTGGATAATCCACTCAGGAATGAAAAGTTTGTCTTCAGTTTTTAGTTTGAATTCCTGGGGTAGAGCCTTCATTCATTCTACCCACATCATCTGAAATGCCACATGTTGAACAAGTGTAAGATATTAAAGAGATCATGGTCAAGGCAATAGTCCCACTTTTAGTTCTACTGTATTTTGGTTTTCTCCACTGATACAAGAAAAAAGTTGCAGCAGTATTGCCTGCACATTTTATGCCTTCCTCTGTGGTTCAGTGTTGAATTTGGGGTCTGAGAGGTTTTTAAGTGTGCTTCATTTGGATTTGGGAGAGAGGTTGAAAGAGACTAACTGTGACTAAAAGGTTGGAAAAGCAGCATTTTTTTGACTTGCACATATACTACTGAGTTGTTTTGTTGATGGATTTTTTCAAGCCTTTTTCCTCAGAGAAACAGAAGGAAAGAAAGAGAGAGAATTACACTGGCTTTTCATTTTATTTCACTTTTTAGTAACATAATCCTGAGGCAAATACTTGGAGAGTATTTCTTTCCATACAGAAAAACAGCATTTATGTCTGAATCAGCTCAGAGGTTGTGTGACTCCCTGCCGATTTTTTAATAGAGAAGGGAACTGAATTCACTCCTCATGAATAAAAAGCATAATAGGATAATCACTTACTTTCCAGAAAAAGAAAAAGAAAAAAAAAAAAAAAGTAGATGATTTGCAGGACTTTGATTTGTAAGTTCAAATGGCATCAAACCCCTTAATAAATAGGGGTGTAAAGAAAATAGATAGACAGATAGATAGCCATTATGGCAAAAATTTGTTGACTCAACCCTTTCAACAAGGTTGATTTATGCCATAATATATGTGCGCGTGTGTGTATTTGGGTGTGCTGTCTTTTGTGAAATAAATCAAACATATCCTTAGCTTAAATATCTTCTGCTTCTGCAGGGGTAGCCCCAGGACTCAATGGACACAGATTTCAGCTAATAGTACACTGGCTCTTATTGTAGTGATCATACAACTGGTCTATTCTAAATAACTTTAAAAACCTCAGTTTGAAAATACACATATTTTTTCATCTATAAAGCATATTTTGAATGTATATTCTAAAAATTCAAAGCTGAAAAAAGGTTCCCTCAGAAGGACTGCTATGAACGAAATGTACCAGTTTAACATCCAAATTCCCCATGCTAAGGTGTGCCTCCTTCCTTTGAAACAAAAGCCGATCTTCTTACTAGTTTCATGTGGAAGGGGCTTTTCTGATGTAGAAGCTATTCTGTCTCAAGCTTGAAATACTTCTTCATGCAATATATGCTAGTTTAGATCTAAATAACAAGAGTGTGCTCGTCCAAAGGTAGTGCAGTGACTGGAGGCTACCCAGGCTCCAAAGAATGGCTCATTGCAGGCAGAGCTCCACATTCAATCATAAACATACTTTTTGCGTCATTTTTATTTCTACTTGTAAATTTTTACTTTTTCCATTTTTTTCCTCTCAGCTTCTTTCTGTTAAATAATTCTACACGTTACTTCTGGAGCCGTTTTTGCCTGAATCATACTAGGGGGATATCTAACTGCTACAGGTATTCTTCTGTTTGACTTTGCTCAGATGCTTTCTCAGTGCTAGCCGTTTATTGCCATAGGCATTTTCTTTCATCTTCTGCTAGGGCTGCACATTAGATGAAACTTCATTCGTGGCATTTGTTACACTGTTGGATTGTGTTTTGTATTCATGTCAAAGAGACGCCTGAGAATAGGAGGCTTTACCAGGAATTTTCAGAAAACGGCTGTTGTCTCTGTTTCATATTTGTACCTGAATACAAAACAGATATAAAAAATAAACCAGATATGAACAAGGCAGCATACTACATGATACATTTAAAGCTACACTGGGAAAAGTGTTGGAAAATACAACATAGTGTACCCTGGGGAATGTTTCTGCGCTAGCAGAAGAATGGCCTATAAAATTTATTAGATTTTATCCAGTTCTAACATATATGACTCAGAAGAGCTAACTGCTCCTTAAAACTTATTGCCTGGCTAACAAACTACTACTCAAGGGCTAGTCCTAGCAGTGCTTATACTATAATACTACTCAACCAGGGAGGTCTTGGGGAGGATTTCTGCCCACTGCTCTGTGCAGAGGGGTCAGGGCCACAGCACCCACAGCACCCATGTCTCCCATTGCAGTGGCCAGGGATGCCTGAATGGACCATGCAGCTCCCCAGAGGCCACACCTTTGGGGCTGCTTGTAGATGGGTGTTGAGAAAATTGTCAGTGCTCATTGTCATTTCATAATTTGTAGTATGATCTATGGTATTACTGATCCTACATTTGCCACTCACTCGATTGTCAGTTAATTGCATGTGGTTAATAAATCAATAAGCCACTTCACTCTTGATTTGATTTAGCTGCATCTACTGAGCAGCCTTTCCCTGCTCCAAGGGTCATAAACAGAAGTGTGAGGTACTCGCCTGGCTCTCTGGGCCTGCACTGATTGTTGGATTAGATAGGGCCTATTACACACCTGACTTTTGCAATTTTTACCTCTATCCAGTCACTTTGAAATTAGTGCAGGAAGACAGAGGTTTATGGCAGTAGACAGACAATATCACTATGTTGTCTTTTTTATGGCTATCATTAAAATTAAGCAGTTTTACATCTGTCAAAAGCTTGCTCCATGCTGAGATCTTGCTAGTTGTCTCAATGGAAAAGAGAGCCTGGGCTCAAAAGACACAGCACTCCAAAGTGTTACTCTCCTAAGAGGCTATGTCACACATTTTTCCACTTCATAGATTAATTTTCTGTTCATATTAAAATAATATGTTAGAATGTTCTGATGTTAGAGTGATCCAATTTCTTGCTGGCTCAAAAAAACTTCCATCCAAAAACATCCAAAGCATCAGTTCTACAGCATCATTACAAAGATTATATTGTTACTTCAATTTAAATCATACAGCTTGTTAACCAAAATACCTGATGCCAAAGTAAGACTAATACCCAGTTCAAACATTCCTATCTGAATCATTGCCGATGAGATATTCCCCAGTTAACCTCTACTGGTTACACAGTCACTGTCCTCAAACTGTGTTTGAATACCATACTTCTCCTGAACAAACTTCTCAAGTCTAAATTTTTCCTATCTACTTTTCTGCTAAGTTAAAGTACGCAGTAGAGTTAACAAAACTCATCTTTTCCCCTTGTTACTGCAGCAATAGGATGTTATTTTCTCTGCCAAAACAACTCTTTTTTTTCTTTTTCTTACTAGATAGTTAGAAGTACTTTGGAGAGAAAACTACATTCAGTTATTTAAATTAAAAATTTACCATCCCAAAGTAATAGTACACCCAGTACAGTAACAGTACACCCAGTGTACTGTTGAAAAATAAACTCCCCAATTAGTTTATAAAGATGCTATCTGAAATAATTTTGCAAGTTTTGATAAAGTCAGCTTTTAGTAAGTGAAGCATCATATTTGCTACTTAGCTCTCTTATGGATCAGACCAATTAATCTATGAAGGCAAAATATTTATTGCCTCTTTTTCATGATGTCCTTTTGATGTTCCTTTAATCTGCATTCTCCAATCCTTTAATTTAACTTGTACAGTACCCAAAGAGTACTTCAGGATTCACTGAGGTACAGAGGGAAGCAGGAGAATTAAACAGGCTGATCTAGAGGGTTTGCATGCTTTACCTGAAGATAGTCTGAAATACAAAAACGCTCACCAGCTGTCTCTGCTTCTCTCATATCCCATTTGTGTCCTAATCACTAGGCCATAGAATCACTCTCACTCTTACAGGCTTTTTCTGGCCCCATTGGTGTTTTGATCCTCCTTTGAATATGGGACAGGCTTCAAAGAAAGGTGAGTAACAAAACTGTCTAATCCTAAGTAGAGCAGTGAGAAGATGATAGTTAGCTTGGAGGTCGATATAATGGGTTTTAATCACCCCAGGCAGAAATAGGACTTGAATTCAGAGCCTCTTTTGCCTGGCTTATGCTTTAATTGCTAAGTTACTTCTAAGAGTGAGCTAGCAGTTCTTCAGCTGTGATTGGTAGAAGGCAGCGGTAGCAATCTAATCTGAGAAAAGTGCCTGAATTGAACCTTTTTGAACCTTTCAAGGTAATAAAGGTGGAAGAACTCACAAATCCAGAATCCCTGCAGTGACAGATATCGGGCTGTTCAGCACTGCTAAGACTGGCACATTTCTGTGAATAACCCAGGCGGGTTGGTAGGAGTCTATGGAATTGTAATGTTAAATAGAAAGAAAAAGGAAAAAGAAATAGATACTGTATTTTGAGCAATGTTGTCTTTGGAAGATGATTAAAATTTAAAAAAAAAAAGGGAGGGGGGAGGTGGATCCCTATAGAATGGAAATTAGTTTAATTCTGTTTAAGAGTTTCTTTAGCACCTGAAATCCTTTCCTGGCCCTAACCAGAAGATATAGAGGCTAATATATAAAGCAAAAATTTAAATGGTCTTAAGGGATACCAAGTAGCTTTTGTCTCTCATGAAACTGAATGAAAGGGGCAGTTCGTTATTACACCTGAAAGTCCTTCCCACTCTTGGTGCTAGTTTCACACCAATTATAATGCAGTCAGGTCAATAGGAGCCTTGCAGAAATGGATGGTGAGTTTGCACCATCCATTAACACCTCTTAAAATCAATGACAAAACTCTCATAGACTGCAGCAGCTGACTCAGGGCATGGTCTAAGCTTGTGCTACTTCTCTTGATGTATTATTATTCACAAATCCTTTTATGATTTGATTCACACACAGAAAATCTGGGTAATTATTTTATGCATATAGTTTATAATCATCCATATCCACTTTGCTTCTGTAGCTAAATTAATCAGAGAATAACTGTTGTGTAGCAGCTCAAATGGCTTAGTAAATTGGACAAGCAGAGTTTACTTTTTCTTTTCTATGCTAAACACTAGGATAACTGTTACTATTTTATACATGCATATGTTTGTAAAGTAACACATCTTTAAACACTCTAAAAGTCAATACTAATTACTCTTTCCTTAATTTTGCATGATTTCCAAATCATATTAAAGTACCAGTTTATTCCTAGAATGATTGTTAATTTGTTAATTATAACATAGCTCTTAAATGGAGCCAATGATCGCAATCAAGAGTACAAATTTTAAATATATGAAAAATTTAAGCAAATACAATGTGCTTGATTGATTGTCATTGCTAGATTAGATTGTTATAATAAATACATTGTTGATTAGATGTTCTCAAATTATCAAAACACACTTTTTTTTTTTTTTTAACTCCTGCTGCCGCACAGAATTATGAGGTTTAGATACTCTAACTACACAAACATTTTAAATATTACAGGTATCCCTATGATTCCCCACTGCATCTAACCTGGCATATTGATGGTACTGATGAATGGGCAACACAACAAGAACTGAACATGGGAAGGCTGAACTCAAAATCTGGTCTTCTTATGACTAATATCCAGGTAACGATATTCATAATTTGAAGATGTGTATAATCAGCTTTCATCAAATATTCATTAAAATATACAGACTGACCAGGTCATTAAAGCAAAAACAGCTGATTAGTCACATACCAGTGTTATTCTACATCATTAAAACAGCAAAAGCCTACCAGCAAATCTATCCTTTAAACATATTGCTTTAGATGCTCAGCAAAGTCACACCTTCTAAAGGGTAGGGAGTTTTTCAAATATCTTCAACTCACTTTAAGTAAAGAAGCTTACAACTCGTTACCCTAATTTCACTATTTATCCATTGTGTAAATTATTACACTAGTTTTGGAACTCTTTCTCCCTTTCTCCCTTGTAGGATTTCAGGGAAAATTTTTGGCAGCAATGGCAGAATTATGCTGACTTGAAAAATCTGGCAGGAGAAAAATGATTGAATTATGGTGCCCCCATCAAATGTTTACTGGAACCATGATAGAATTTTCTATACAATTACATAAAGATGAAACTGTCTCAGATCATCTATTAGAACATTCCAGATGTAGCCCTTGCTTATCTCTCCACATTTCTGATCAACCAGTAGTACCTTGACAACATGAGCAAATGAGTTGGACAGACTCTCTCCTTACTGTACCAATTTCTGGTACTGGAATTAAATACCGGAATCAAGAGTCCAGCTTGTGTAGGTGCTCTATTGAACACAGATTAGTGATCAAAGTCCCCAGTATTGTCAGTAAAGATCTAGGCACTTCTGTAAGTGAATGCAGGAAATGAACCTGTCAGCTCTTCCATCTTCTATCTCTCTCTGAAATTTATACATTGAAAACAGATAATGAAATTGATGAGATTTCTGTGATCAGATGTAGATCAAATCTACAATGTAAACTTTTAGGTCTGAGTCACTAAAATTTGATTTTACAATTTTAAAAAAAAGTAATATTGACACTAATGTGGTGCAACCTATCTCATTCTGAAGTTG
This sequence comes from Nothoprocta perdicaria, assembly GCF_003342845.1. Classification (NCBI taxonomy): domain Eukaryota; kingdom Metazoa; phylum Chordata; class Aves; order Tinamiformes; family Tinamidae; genus Nothoprocta; species Nothoprocta perdicaria. The sequence goes on from NW_020455688.1 coordinate 101,979, forward strand.
GTAGAGAAGGCAAGTAAGATGAATCATGCACTAAAGGTGCATACTTCTTTCCACTGGCTGCAAAGTAGCTTTGAAAAATGAATATAGATGCTGTAATCTGAAGTTAGATGGGATGAAGCACACACTGAGTATTTCTCTCCTTTCAGGCTACACACACTAGAGAGCTGTTCAGAGGGTCACAAACTGGTGGCTTTCCTTCGGCAACTACCTCTATGTAGATGCTTTAGTCACCAAAATAAGACTTTGGGCAGATATATGTTTTCTCCTATTTCTTTTGAAACTGCCCCCCTAGGTAGCCAGGATTGCAAGAACTGTGAAGATAAACAGAAGCATGATTTAGTGAACTGATTAGGTACTCAACAGCTAAGAAAAGGAAACACGAATTTATTCATCTGATCAAGTGCTAACCACAGAGAAATCTGAAATTCTGTTCCCTCCTATCTTGTTTACTGATTTTAGTACTATTTCTTTTCTTATATTCTAAACAAAAATGTTTAAATAAATCGGGAAGTAACATGTCTATAGGAACATGCCTATAACATACTGTGTAGGTCTCAGAACAGCTCACTTTCAGACATCTTGCAGATCGATTAAACAAGTTGCAGAGTTCACAGCAATATATTTTTTTATCATAATTACGCAAGGAGTTTACTGTAACCATACTGCAATAATACAAACTTCAAAAAATACCCTTGTGATCTTTTTACAAGCTCACCCAGACTTTTTCAAGGCACTGAGTATTTATTGTCTCTTCAAAATATATTCAGATTCACGTAACATAGCCAATTAAGAGCTGCCTGAGGGGTTTACATAAACGCTTCATTGACCCTTCTGAAGTTAGTCCCATTAAACATAAATGAGTCCAAGCTGGACTTGTTATGTTTCTAGGTTCTGAACTTTCCCAGTGGGAGGAAGGGAGGAAGGGAGGGAGGGAGGGAAGGAAGGAAGGAAGGAGGGAGGGAGGGAGGGAAG
>NW_020455688.1:103850-107425 GCF_003342845.1 Nothoprocta perdicaria
AGGAAGGAAGGAAGGAAGGAAGGAAGGAAGGAAGGAAGGAAGGAAGGAAGGAAGGAAGGAAGGAAGGAAGGAAGGAAGGAAGGAAGGAAGGAAGGGTTATTGTGTTTTAAGAACTGTTGCTTTCTGTACAGGATTGTTTCATTCTTTTTCTTTTTTTTTCTTTTTCTCTTTTTCGATAGAATAAAAATGAACAACACATAAGGGCTAGTCAGAACTTACTGAAATCTCTGGTTTACTTTTGTTTTTCTATTCTATCAGTGTAAAGAAGCTGCTCAACATAATGATACAAAAGAAGTCAAAATGTCTTTGGTAGCCACTAGAATTACTATAAAGGATGGAAGAGAAAACAATCTTTTGAGAATCTGAAAAACATTTTAAAACAAAGAAAACAATATTCCAGCTCAACTAACGTTCCATTAAAAATAATGCTTATTGCAATTTGGGCATCAGTCAGCTACATCCATGAATCTCATGTGATTTCTCCACTTAGCCGTATGAAAAAAGGCCAATAAGATTCCAATACATTCAAATGTATGGTTTAATCTACTCCTACACAGCAACACAGTAATAAAACAAAATAAAATCAAATCTATGATTAAGTGCTCTCTTGAATCAAAAGTTAAGTTTATTAAATAAAGCCTCACTCTTAAAGAATGTCCTCAAAGTACAATCTTCATTATCGTACAAAAAGAATAACAATTTCATGTTCCTACTCTATCTGCTTCAAATTATGATGAGCCACTGGGATTTTACGTGCTCTTATTTTACTGCATTCCTAAATGACAACTGGCATCAAGTATCTAGCATATTTCTAGTGAAAATTTGTAGTAATAGGTAATGAACATAAAAGCCATTTGGACAATGAAAAACCAAACCCTCTAACAAAGGAAAGGTTTCAAAACAAAGAAAAAGAAAAATTTTAGCTATTGTTTTTTTCATTCTTATTGCTCTTGCCAATTTCATTAGTGGTTTAAATATTAGTATTATTTTTCTGAGGAACTTGCTCCCCAAATCATTAAATCCCTGTGATATACATATCTTTCTTTAAGATTATTTTTATTTTAGTTCATTAAACCAATAACCTTAAAGTAGAATTTGCTAACAAAAGGATTAATTATGCTGAGAGTCAGTAGCTGAAAATTGTAGAGGAGTTCATGGTATTGCATATGTTTAAGACAAAAGAAGATGTATTGCAAATCCTTTATTTTTTATTCTCCATAATGTAGCTGCCACGCTTTTCATCACTCTGTCAACAAGTTATCTCAAAAAATTCTAACAGAACTTGGCAATGAGCCATATTTCATACCTGCTTAATTGAAGATCTTGGCCTAATAATTTGCTATGTCATACATATATATTTTAAGTATAGCATAAGTAATTGGAACTGTTATTAAATACAGAAAAAATGCAAATGGATTACATAATGTATTTCTGTAAGGCAAGTGTTTTGAGCCAATAAAATGACCTTTGATAATTACTGAGACATATGAAAATTGAATTTACTGTAATAGGAATCAGCCAAAGAAGGTGAACTGTAGGTGAGCATTAATACTCCTTAAACTTTCAAAATCTAGGAAACATTCAAAGACTGTGATGTGAATATTTAATTACATTTAGAAATTACACGAGGAACACATGCATCAAATTAAGCATTTTTTATCTCCACAGTTAAACCAACATGGTTTTCCATTTTAATACTTTGTTAGTAATACTACATTCATCTCTGATCAGAAATGGAAGTAAATACTTGATGTGAGAAATGTGCAATTATTAGTAACATGACATATCTGATTATGAGTTATTTTGACAATAAATAACATAAAAAGTATAAAGTAAATGATCGAAAGGATGATGCAACAGGTATTATATATTTGGAGACTGAAGTCATATAAGTGCCACTGAAGTGTGAAGTTAAGGTTCATTTTTCATTTGAAGGGTCAATTCAGGATGCTGGAAAAGACAGTTTGCCCTCTTTTCCACACATAGCTTTTGAGAATCTGATAATTCTTTTTGAAAATTTACAAATGAGTCTGTTGTTAGTTGGCTTATTTACAAAATTTATAATCTATGTCATTTTTGACTTTTCAACAAGTAACCACAAAATAAAAGTAACATAGGTTCTCCAGAACTTACTTGTAATTAATGATAAAATTCAGAGCATTAAGTTTTAGTTAATATTGTTTATTTTTGAATTGCCATAGCTGCATCAAAAAGAAAAAAAAAGAATAATTTTGATACTCTTAATCTTAAATAGGCCTATTGCGAAATCAGAAAGTGCTCAGACAGTAGTGACCAGTGCTTAGCGGGTGGTTGGAAGTGCAAAAGCATACAAGATCAAAATAAGAGTTCTTAAAGCACAAAAATATTGTGGGTCAGGAAGTGAACTCCTGCACAACCTTTATCTCACTTTACCTACTTTTTCTCACTACTGCAGTCCTCTACACCAAAGTACTCACTGCAAGTGAAGCTTCAGGGCTGCACAAGTTTTGCATTGTTCAGGAATACCAGTGAACCATATTTTCAGATAAAATGAAATGTTCAAGTATATACCCTGTATGTTTCTTCTTATTAGAAATATAGTATCTATGTATCCTCTGTGTCTATTGTGTTTTTAGCAATATTTTGAAAACAAGTAAATATTCTTACAAAAACTACTTATAATGAAGTTCAAGTTGATAAGAAATAGTAGCAAATATGCAGTAAAAGCACAAAAAAGTCATTACATCATCTCCAAAGTCTACATTAAAATCTTTTGATTGTGATAATAATTGAAAAAGAAAACTAAACCTTCTCATTTAGAGAAATGTAATTAAGCATAACATAATTCATGCACAGAAATAAGCATGTAGGCATCCAGACTTATCTTTGTCCTGTCATTGGATGCTGATGATAAAAATAAGGAAGAAAAACCTAAGCAATTTTTAAAATTCAGTTTCACTGTTGGACTTCAAATAATAATGTTTTTAACTCTAACAACAGAAATCCATGTGTTCTCTGCAGCTTCTTTCCTACATACTACTGTATGCCTTAGGAATTAATAATCCTCTGAATTTTGCTAGCATGTCACTTCAGGCCAAAAGGAACCATTATGATCATCCACTCTAGATTCTAGGGAGCCGTACTGACATCTTTTCATTATTATATGTGTTGATATATCTGTGCACCAAGTGCCTTCAAATCACAATGAAATTATCAATGGAGGTTTCAGTTTCATAGATTTTAAGGCAAGAAAGAACCATTTTAATCATTTAGTCTGACTCTCTGCATAACAGAGGTTATTATTTTTACCAAGTAATTCCTGAATCAAGCACATAACTTCTGGCTGAGCTACATAATATCTTCTGAAAAATACTTCAGTGATGATTCAAGTGCTAGAGATCCTACCATTATTCTTTGTAAATTGTTCCAGTCATTACCTTCATTTCCCATCATTTCTAATTACAGCTTGTCTGTTGTCAGTTTTCAACCTGTATTTCATTAAGTTATATTTTTATCAACTTAACAGACGTCTAAAGAGGCTGACACTTGAAAGAGAAGGAAGGAAGGAGGGAGGGAAGGAAGGAGGGAGGGAAGGA